>NW_022983474.1:2321177-2430383 GCF_010015735.1 Aaosphaeria arxii CBS 175.79
CTCACCCTCCGCCCTCCAAACCCCCCTCCCCTCCCTCCTCCACCTCGAAGCCCTCTGCGCCTGGACCCCCTCCGACATCACCGCCCTCCTGCAAACATGCCCCTCCCTCCTCTCCCTCGCGCTCCTGAGCCCCGTACCGTACGCAGACAGACTCCCAGACATCTTCGAGCGCCTAGGCCGCCACATGAAGCACCTGCGTAGACTCGACGTGTCGGAGCACGAGCGGGTGGATTTGCATGCGTATCGGTATGCGGCGGGGTCGAGGGCGGGGGCAGAGAGGGAGGGGGTGCAGAGGGGGAGGAGGGAGGCGCAGGCGAGGGTTGCGGAGGAGGCGTTTGGGAGGATGGGCGGGTTGGAGGTGCTGTGGATTGGGGAGAGCGTTGTTGTTTCTAGGGGGAAGGGGGATGGGGAGAAGGAGTTGGAGTGGGTTAGGGGTGGGGAGTTGAGGAGGAGTGCTTTTGGGAGTATGTAGGTTGTTGTGAGGTGGATGGATGGGGTTATGGTTTCGATGTCCTGCATTATATGGACTATTATATGATGATGGATGAAGTGAGGATGGCAAGATATATATGAAAATAGCAGGAGAGTGATTATGTTTGATAGAGCTTAGAATGAAGTTTCAGTGAACAGGCTTGAGCCCACCCATATGTTCCTTTCGAATCTGGCCAATTGATCGTTGAAAGAATGCTGAACCCCTTCACGTACTGGCGTGACCATCTATCAATTGACGACAGAACATCGGTCAACTGGAGTCAAGCTCTGTCCAAAGACATGGAGCTTTATAATAACAGCCTCAGTCAGGTATGTCGGGGTTTCGTCCATGAATCATTCATTTCAATATCTGCAAGTCCGTAATAGCTTAAAAGTCGAACATTTTTGTACATGCTATAGTGATGCCATACATATAGTACAATGCGGCACATCTCATACCAGAGACATGATATCGCCCAGCACCACATCCTCTCCACCATCTACCATCTCATCTCATCCTTCAACGAGACCATCTACCTCTTCTTGCCCCTACGGTTCCCGCCCTTCGCCGCCCCAACAGCACCCGCCTTCTTCTTCCCGTCCGCGGATCCCAACGCCGCCTTTTGCCTCAGATAAATCCTCGTGACGTTCTCCACGCTTCCCCGATCATGCTTGACAGTCCGCATGAACGTCAACCTCGCCCTCCTAGCCCGCTTCTTCGCCCTCTGCACCACCTCGATGCCCTCCACCAGCGGCGAGTACACCTTATACCACATCTCGACGCCGACGCGGGTGAGCTGCCCGCGGAGCAGGATCGCCGTGTCGACGCCCCGGCGCCGGATGTTGATGCACACGCCGGCGAAGGGGTCGCCCGTGCGCTGCCGCACCAGCAGGATGTCGCCCACGCGGGCGCCTTCCGGGTTCGTCTTTGCGAAGAGCCGCGTGCGGGCTCCCGTGGGGTCGAGCTGCGCGATCGAAGAGGTTGTGACGGTGGCGATGGGGTCCGGGCATTGCTTGTGGATGGAGGGTTTGGCGGGGTGGAGGACGATGCCGGAGGTGTGGCGTTCTGTGGTTAATATGTTAGCATGGATAAGAGATACTGCAACCCTCTGTCATGAAAGATAGTGAGGAGTTGGAGGGGAAGTAGGTTTCCAAAACTTACTTGTCCGTGATGGCAGCACGGAGAATCGACTAGATGGTGTGTCTTTCTTGCTCCATGGGGCCTTGCGGCTCGCTCGCTCCTTTTCCAGAATGCTGGAGACTTTCGATTCGGTCAATTGCCTCGAGGCTTCGGGAATAGCATCTGTGGGTGCGGCCGCGGCGTCTTGATTCTGGGCGTAGAGATGTGGATATAATTGTTTGTGCATCTGGTACGCGAGCGAGGTCTTCTTGGGAACTGCTGCTTTTGATGCGCCGCGAAGGACCGCGCGCGTCGAAAAGGCTGCTGTTGCCATTGGGCCGGTATGTAGGTTGGTCTTGCGATCCCCGTCTCTTCCTTGTGCCTGTTCGATAAGTTGAGGTTCAGAAAATCATCAGGAAGCCTGAGCGGGATGACTAATCTGTGGCGCATGGGACCTAGAAACGCCACACATCCCCCGGCTTGATCGACCAGCACACAATCAAACATCAACCGCATGTACACGTTACCGATCATGGATGAATAAATGTATTTCTTATGTATGTTTCGAGAACATGGTTTTTACCATGTAATTGACTGCTTGTAGACATTGCCGCAAGCATAACCAGCCTCGTCAACCAATTGTTCCCAACCTGACTCGGGGAGGAAGGAGGAAGAAGATCGAGAGTGTATACGTATGTGTACGTAGGAGAATTAGAAGATGATAGGTAAGATAGAACTTTTTAAGTGCGATTGATGCACAATGCCACCCGCCCACGCAATGCCGAAGTGTTTTGAAAACCTAAACACCATGCTGAAATCAAAGAACAACACATATAAACCCCCGCCAGTGCAGCCGCTATCAGAGGAAAAATATCGGACCGTGGGAACCATATGCTTCTACACCCACAGCTCTCGCGAGAAGTGGTGAGATTGAGATCGGCATGAGAAACCAGAAAGAGAGTCGCCGCTGGTGATGGGTGATGAGGAGGACGTGAGGAGATGAGGATGATGCCGCCATAGAGTTGACGTGACAGAAGGAAATACGATATCCGATACGCCGAATGGCGATGCTCAAAGTCTCGCTTGATTGAGCTGTTCAGTCAGGCCCACGACGCCGTTGAATTGCCGTTGAACTTCACCCTGGAAACACAATACCGAATCAGCAATTAATCGGCAAGTCGAGCTCAACTTCTCGCGCCGGGGTCTCTACCTCCTCCATCCATGTCAGGCCATTCGCCGCCTCCTCCACTGGGAACACTTCCCGCGCATATTCCTCAAGGTCTCTGTTGCCCTCCCATAATTCGAGGGCGACGCCGGGGCAGTCATCGATCAATTCAGGTCCGAAGTAGTCCGCTCGCTTGTTGCCAAGGGTATCCTCAAGGGCTGACAGGTGCTCACGGTAACCAATAGGAGTTGGGACGTTGATTTTGATGGGCCCTTGCTTGTACTTGACAGGTCTTCCGAGCCCACGGCTGAAGGCCTTGCAGACTTGTATGGGAGTCAGAACGGCGAAAGCCAGCGGAATTCTAGAGCGGTCAGCTTCATGAAAAATATGCGGGAGGGAGGGATTTATAGCACGATCTTGTGGACCCGTAGGGAATGATGTTAAATAAATGGTTGTGTGTACTTACCGTCTGCCATTCCATTTCCGAGGGCCTTCCTTGAAAAGCTGGAAGACGGCAGGACCGATGTCGTGCTCAGAGTCCAACCATGGAAGTTTCTGGTCTGGGTGGAATGGTGCCTCCCATAAGAAGCTGCCGTCCGGTTTGTGCTCCATGCGGAATAACGGGAAGTCGAGGCCAGTGAAGTTGTTGTGATAGATTCCGCAATACACGAAGGTTGCTGGAAGTCCGATCTGGCGAATGTACTGCTCGACGGTGAATTTCGGTGCCCACAGTGGTAATGAGCGATAGTCATCTCCATATATCGAATGATCTGGCATGCTCGAATAGATGTAGTGCTGAATGTTTGCCTTTTTAGCAGCGTCGGCTAGCGCGCGTCCTACCGCTACCTCGTCGCCCCAGTGTGTGGTGTTGATGAATGCAATTTGAGCGCTCCTGAATAAGTCATCCAGGAATTTCTTGTCCTCGAGTTGTCCGATATATACGGTAACGTTGGGCAAATCTACAAGTTCTTGGGCTACGATTCCATTCAGATCCCGCATTTGCGCCCGCACTTGCCAACCCAGGGCGGCTGCAACGCGAATGAAGCTCGCCGACTGGCGGCCATTGCTGTTGATAGTTACGACTGTTCTCTGCATTCGTAATGATGTTATTATTTTCTAGATTTCGTAAATTCGTTCAAAGACGTAAAACTCGCTCTCCGTTCAAGAGCCCTGGAAGATGGTGGTGATGTCTCGCAGCAATGCCGCGTCTCGCGCCGAATCTGATAAGCGGCAGAGCGGTGATTCTCGATATAGTGCAAATCCGGGGGCAGTAGATGGGGTGTCGGGGAGGTGGTGTGAAACTGGAATTATGACCAGAGGATGCAGGATATATGTCAGGCAAGACGCCGTGTAAGTTTGGGAAATGGTCCGTTCGCCTGGAGATAAGGATGCCAGACAATGTATGGAGTAAGGTAATCGGCAGGGAAGTTCAGGTGTGTGTTGAATGTGGCGGTCTGCCGCAATCGGCACGTACAGGTGTGATTCAGACAAGGGCTTGCACGTGCGGTGGTGGCACAAAGACGAAGCCCAAAGACCTTTGTGGAGGATGGGAAGACCAAATGAGATTGGATTGGAAGGTCAGTGGCACAACCGAATCGAAATTGCGCGGAGCCGTGAAATAAACAGAGAAGTTCTTTCAGACTTGGTGGCTCACGTGAGCGCAAAGGTAGTGCAAGTGGGTGCGTTAAGATATGGAGACTTGAGTACCTAAGTACCTAGATAGATATATCCCAAGGTTTTGGTCGTTCTGTTCCAAAGGGTGGGCGGATAGAGAGAGCCAGGAGTTTGTATGTGTGTGTGGTCGGGTTAGGTAGGGTGAGCGGTTGGATGATTGATTGAGCGTGTGCGCGTGCGTATGGGAAGACCAAGTAGTCCGTAGAGAGAAAAGAAGAGAGTCCAGTAGTGACCTATAAGAATCGGTTCTGGCCTAATAATGGTGACGGATGTGGGAGGTCGATCGGTTATTGTTGAATAAGAAGAACAGCATGGAGTATATAATAGTTGTGGTAGTACTCCGTAATTGCAGTAGCCCTTTTGATGTACTCCGTAAAGGATAGCGACAGTTGACTGGCACGGTACTGCAACTAATTACTGCACATACATACGGGCACGTACGTACGTTGATGGTCACAGGCAACAATAAATGCAGGGACACCAAATGGCGGGCGTTGGGCTGGTAGGCTAACGATAAGGTGCAGTGTTCCGTACAGATGGGAGAGGTACGTCTGTATGTGCGTGTATGTATCTCGAAGGACCCGGGTAGATGTAGATGTAGATGTAGATGTAGATGTAGGAGTAGTTGATGCGTGTGCCCCTTAGTACCTGGGTAGGTATGTAGACCCTCAGATACTTAGAGGGGGGTACTTTGGAAACGACCAGAAGGTTACTAGAGGTTGGATGGTTTTTCTCTTCTTTCGATCCTCCTTCTAGTGATTAGGCGGTTTTGCGGGAGAGCAGAGAGCGGTTTTTAAAATTTAGGGAGTACTACGGTAGTAAGTACTACTCGGTACTTGAATGGTGGTACGAGTAGTAGTAGTAATAGCCTGGGACACCTTGGTGGACTGGTGGTGGACTGGTAGTGGATTTGGGTGGGCTGGTGGGTTGGTACGGTAGTGTATGTAGGGACAATAGGCACAGGTAGCAATAAAATACCTACACCACGCAGTACGAGTAGTTAGTTAGCAGGCACAGGCTTAGGGAGGAGCTCCGGCTATGGTTTTATTAAGTGCAGACATGACTTTTGACTAGAGGGAGGGCCCGCCCACGACGTATATTTCTAACTTGTGCCTCCTCTTGGTCCTGGGGGATGAGCCAGCTGATGCTGGGGAACGGGGAGCGTAGATGTCCAACAACATCAAACCAAGACATGATGAGAGCATCCATTGCCGTCGGCGCCGGAGAAGCAGGAGATAGCAAGATCAGAATTTTCTCCCAGGGCAAAGCAAGACATGGCGGCCATTTCTGTGTCACAATTTGAGAATGGAATTGCGGTGTTGGGGGGAAAAATTACATAATAGCAGGTCATTGGGAGCGAATTGGAACGAATTGGTTGCGAATGGGAGGGTGGAGGGGACGGACCGGGTTAATTCCATCATCATCATCATTGAACATAACATCTCAAGGGAAAAGCCAAAAAGGCGAAACCCCAGCTCACCACGTAGTCATGTATGCATGTAGTAATAATTATTATCATAAATAAAATGAAAAGCAGAATTCACCAAGAACTAGTCCCAGATCCGCTGATGAGCAAAGACTTCACCACTATTGAGTTATGAGTTATTATGCCTATAAAATACACTAAATAGTAATAAGAATTGCATCATCCACCCTACCGAGCCTACTCTACTGTTCCTACTCGTTCCTGCTCGTACCTACCTGCCTACCTGAGTACTCACCACGACCACCTTGCTTGCTCAAAAAGACACCAAACTACGCTGCACTACACTACTCGTACTCTACCTTTCCGACTTCATACAAGTACAGCTACTCCACTACTCCACTGCTCCATCAAACCATCTCTCCCTGGCTCGTCTGCCTGTCTCGTCCCTCTCCATTCATCGCAGGCACGCGGCGGGCTAGATCACTACTAGGTACATGCTACTAACTCGAATATTTACTCACCCATTGCTCGCACGGTACAAATACAGACCCTTCGACCTAGTGATACATCTACACAATGAAGAACAAGCAAAGGCCTACGCATAGCACAAAGAATCCCAAAGCACCTTTAGCCCAGAAAAGCATGCCAACGCCTCAGCCGACCCGCTCCTACGATACAGTACATGTTATCTTTCATCCTCGGCATTAATGAAATTTCATGTTGTCATGCATCATACATACCAAATGGCACAGGTGGTAGCGGGGGCATAGCAGAAAAAACACAGAAATGTGAACGGTGGACCGACCGGCAGCGGCAGCAGCATCATCCATCCATCCATCCATCCAACTGTGCGGGGAAGATAGGACCATGATCACTGCTGGCGAATGATGGAGGCACCCGTGTGGATACAACATAAAGTGTGGACGGATCGGAGTGGATACAATAGAGTGGACACACATAATAGTGGACACGACACGACCGCCGTCAATCAACACTCATCAACACTCAACTTGAACCAACCGACCATGGCTAACCCACCGGCTGGCGAGCCGATCACTCAACACCACCTGTCCGGCCACGATGTCAGATTCTGCGCAGGCCGCAACTCGTCGTCCCTTCCAATTTCTCTGCGTGCTGGGTGGCGAATCAGATCCGTTCCCTGGCGGCGTGCACAGAGAAATGCCCTATCGTGCAATGCCGCCCATCCATTGAGACCGCTCCGAAGTCATTCATCGCCGCATACCCAAGCGCGCAAATAATGACCGTGTGCAATAATGAATATGGAATACTACAAGGAGGAAAAAAAGGAAGGTGAAAAAAATAAACAAGATTGAATGATTTCCTCGCCATCGCTCGCCATGCATCGACTTCGCCAAAACATGTGCCAACTTTCTCCCTGCAACGCCCAAGGCCATGCCTTCTCCATCTCAGGCGGGCAGGTTGACACGCGCCATCCATCGTATTCGAGCAAACCGCATCTTCGAGTAAGTGAATTACCTTGTTGCCAACAGCCCAACACTTCAACGCTTCAACTCCATTTGGAAAGTTATAAGGTCCCGCTGGGCCCAGGTACTCGTGATGTCGCTAGCCGTGATCGGATTCGGAAGCCAACCCGCAATCGAGAAAAAGGCTGTTGCTCCTCTTCTTGCAGCCCAGGTAGACCACGGAAACCATGTTATTATACATGTAGTCTAGTGGGCTCTGTGTAGTGCGTCACCAGACCTCATCAACCAGACGAACGCCAAAATGGCGACATGTTCGGATCCTTTCTACTTCATCCGCCCGTCTCTCTATCTCGAAATAGTCTTCTGATCCGATACACATGAGTCGAGGAAGAAAGTACTTGCTGCACGTGCAGCATGCCGTTCAGGGGATTTTAGACGGTGTGTACTGTGTACTTCGTTCTGTATGGAGTACACATTACAGTAAGTTCAAATCCATGACAATCACAGAATCTACGCAATTCATCCATCTATCCAGCAATAAATATAGAATAAGGATCTGCTATCTACTCTATACCCAGTCCTCCAATCCCATTATTGCTGCACCAGTGCGCCACGTCCCAGACTCGTTAGGGACGCCTATGCATATCAACCGTATGTAGTCTGGACTAGCCACGAGCCGATGTGCACGGGAACATATGCCTGCCTTAAGGACGGAGTAGCCTCATCAGACAGGGCCACAATTACCCGTTCTACGTCCCAGCAGACTCTCGGAGGAGCGCGTCGATCGCTCCGCTTGTTTGAACAAGCATGCAAACTGGCACCGACTGTTTGTTGGACTGGACTGGACTGTACCTAACCTATTTGTTTGCTGTCCTGCAGTGTGATGCACCATGCTGTACCATACGGTACCGTACTGATGCCGCATCTCGTGTAGCAACCACCTTGACCTCAGCCCATTGCAGACGCCCACACGGCAGCGTGGCCATCCGCAACTCCATTCCCATCCCCATCCTCCCCAGACGCATGCAATCTTGCAGAAGCCATCTCGTCAGAGTGCAGATGGGCACCGGCGTCGAGGAGGACGTCGACGTGATCCTTCAACCCCGCAGCGGCCGCCAAGAAGAGGGGCGTGTGCCCATTGCGATTGCGCAGGTGGATGGATGCGCCCTGGGCGAGAAAGTCGCGCAATATCTCAATGTTCGGTCCGCTCGCCGCCAGATGCTGTGCAAGGTGCCCTACATGTCAGCCTGTGTTGTTGTTGTTGCTGTTGCATCGCCTGCAACCCGGCAGGATGGATATAGGATACGGGGTTCTCTTTAGATAAGGAAAAATGAAAATAGAAGGAGAGGATTGGATGGACGCGTCTTCCGACAATCAAAACCTGGACGCCGCACCTCATTCCTTCGCCGTCTCGCGTCATTCGTCGGACGTGGAATTAATCCGGTCTCTTGTCTCGCTAAGAGACGACAGACGACGACGAGACAGGCGGACAGACGGCACGGCTGGGCAGATATCTGAATAAGTAGGTGGACATGCACCCAGGAAAAGGTACTGTCTGTAGGCTCGGTGAACACATAGGCTGTTGTCCCATGGTACACCAATTCCCCTGTTGTACGTCCGAAGCCGGTTTCCCAATTCCTTTTCGTGTGTACAAAAAAGTATGACAACGATAAAGATAGAGAGATAACGATAGCGATTTGGTGCAACCGTCAAACCTTCTCCCCTCTTTCACTGGCCACATGGAATGGCCAACATCGGGGAACTCGTAAAGCAAAGGGGAACATTGGATAATGCAAATGCACTTACCACAGGCGTGTTCAGATTATAATCTGCATCGTTCAGCAGCCATCGAGGCTCACCCCTAATGATATCTCGCGTCTGCTGAAGATTCCCCTTCTGGACCGCATATCCCAACGCGGTCAAATTCGACAACTCAGGCGTCAACGTGCCGCTCTTCGGATGCTCAAAATGCGTCCTCGAAGCCTCGGTGAGCTCTCCCCGGATAGACACCGACATGCGCTTCGACACCTCCTCAGGCGTAGCATCCGGCAGCGCCAACAGGTACGCCAACTTGGTGAGCGCCGCTTCGGACGTCATGTCCTGGCCGAACACGACGCCCGCTCTGCCGAGCATGGTCGCAGGGGCGTACAGCGGGCTCACGCTGCCGCTCAGGCACTGCGTCACGTTGACGATGACGATGCCCCTCTTGACGGCGTCGGCCAGGACCCGCGTCATCGCGCTGTCGGGTCCCCCCGGCGTGTTCCCCGCGCCGAAGGTCTCGAGGACGAGGCCTTTCAGCCCTTCGAGCCGGAGCACGGCGTCGACCATTTCGGGCCGCATGCCCGGGAAGATGCGGAGACAGGCGACGTGTGCGGTGTCGAGCTTGGTTTGGATGTTGAAGGGCTCGACGACCGTGGGGCGGTAGACGAGGTTCCATTGCACTTTGGTGCGCAGCGATGTGATGGTCGCTAGTGGTGCGATGTTCGGGCTCGCGAAGGCCTGGAAGTCGTCTGCGGATACCTTTGTCGTCCGGTTGCCGCGGAACAGTTTAAAGTTGAAGAACAGGCACACTTCTGGGATCATGAAATGTCCCGCGATGATTAAGGAGCTGAGAAGGTTGTCCTGCGCATCGTTCTGGAGTTCCATCATGGGCGCCTGCGATCCAGTCAAGATGACGGGTTTGCCCAGGTTGTGCAGCATGAAGCTCAATGCTGAGCCGGTGTATGCCAATGAATCCGTGCCGTGTAGGACGACGAATCCGTCAAATAGTTGGTAGTTCCGGTAGATGGTCTTTGCGATCTGATCCCATCCTGCCGCGTCAATCGAGCTGCTGTCAAGCAACTTGTCGAATTCGAGCACGCAGTACCTGACGCGGCGGTCGTAAGTGCTCTTTGGGCACCTCAGGCTCTGTACTGCCTTTCGTGTGCCTTTGTCGTCTATTACAATTTCCAAGGGCTCCGGGTACGATCCATCATTGAAACAGGGCCTTGGTGCCAGTCCAGCCTTGAGAAATCCTCGAGCCTGTCAAAATGTTAATCACGTGAATTCTAGTTGTCTACTGCACATGGACGCTCAAATCGTAGCTGTCTCAGTTCGTCCTACTGGGTGAGCATTGCGGACTTACTGGAATAAGCCCATTTTCAGACTTCTGCATGCATATCGTACCACCCGTGATAACGATGAGAACGCGGGATTCCGGAAGCTGGACTTCTGCAAAATTATCGTCCATTTTTCTGGTAGGAAATTTTCCAATGGGTTCTGTAGCTCTTTCTCCGGGCCTGATAAGTCCTTCTGAATTACGTCAAGTCGGGAAACGCTGGGTAGGAAACCGATGATATCACTTTTGATAAGAATAGAAAAAATTGGGTATAAGTATGCAAACAACAAGGACGTAAAAAAATGTTAGAAGTAAGAAGAAAGTGTCTCAAGACTGAACAACGAATCTTCGAATATTATCTGCCGCGCTAATCAGAGTATTCTGGAAGCCATGGAAGCATGCATGTGTTTTCTCTGTTGCGCTACTCGTGTGCCGGCAAGGACCTTATCAAGAAATCTCCATGGGAAATTTTGCGGTTTCGTTGCAATTTTTCCCCACTAGGCTGCTAACACTCTGTTCCCTTTGTCTTGCTCACCCCCGGTTTCGCCGCCGCCGCCGGGGACGAGGGACAGTAGAGTAGGTAGATAGCCAGCCCCAGTCCAAAGGTTCTGGAAATTTAATGCGACAGCCGGTAAATGCAATTCATTGCCTTCCAATAATCCCACGGACATGTTTAGTGAGCGCATACATATTGTCTCTCCCGACATTATTTCGTTTCCTTTCGCTAGCTAACTTCATGACGCTTCTTTCTAAGTACAATAACGGACTAAACCGTCCTCAAGTCCAACCACCCATCGGCCCGTTCACCTCAAGCGTCATGCACACGATCGGGTAGGGCTCCACTGTGCACCATTTCCGTTACCCCTTCAAAACTCCTCAAAAGCAATCGATTACCCCTCCAAAATTCCTCACAGGCAATCGATTACCCCTTCAAAACTCAATGAATTACCCCTTCGAAATTCAAAAGGGGATAAAAGGGAAAGAAAGAGGACGAAGGAAAATTCTGATGGGTCGTATGCCCGCCCCGTTGCTCGCGGGTTTCCCCTAATGTCCTGATTCCTTTCCTAGCTAGGATTTTTTTACTTACGAGGGTTTTTGATGCACACTGACGACAGGGGAAGATCGTGTACGGTGCTAGGTACGATGTCATAGGGAAAGCATCGGCTTATATCAAACGCGTAATCCGACGAGCTCCGACTATGCCGTATGTACGTCGTAATCAGCGCAATCAATATCGTAAGATGTGCACACGTGCTCACGACGCTCAATTGTGTCTCAAGATGCTCGCTTGCCAGCTGCCTTTGCAGCGGCCTGTCAGGAATGTCAGTGAGGGCCAGATTCTATGTACCATGGCTCTGGCAGTAGTCCCTGGAAGTGTTAAGTATGCAGACATGCTCACGCTCAACGAGTTGTTGGCGATTGGAGCTTAGATATCCTCAAGAGGTAGGTGCGATCCGGCATACGCAACCAACCCTTCTTTCTTGTTGATCATGTCTCGAGTGGCAGAGATACATTGTCAAAGAACACTTACCGCGCGAGCCTTTTCCAAGGACTTTGCTTCCATCCAATTCTGCTTGACCCATGCTATCGTTTCGACTTCATCCTCCAACTGGCAAGACCATTTGGGTTGATCTTCAAGCAATGGCTCGAAGCCAATATACGGTTGTCCTTTTTGAAACTTCACCCAGCGCCTGAGCGCTTTGAGGACGAGGGCCAACGAACTACCCTCCACTGGAAGAGCTTCTCGAATCCGTTGCCAGAGTTCGAGTTCCCTCTCGCGGAGTAGGTGTTCTTGGATCATCGAGTCATATACGTCACGTTTCTGGAAGGTGTCGAGAGCCTCGCTCAGTACTTGTTGACGAGTCCACAAAGTATCCTCACTTTCAACCGCCCTATCCGCCAGAGAAGGCACATACTCCTCCACGAACTTGCTATACAGCGGTCGTTTCCGCTGGCGCGCTCGATCATTCGCCTTCTCTTCTCTGTCCCGCAGTCCCGCATAGGCTACGAACCGACCCCCGCAGATCCAACTGAATAGCTCTATGTCGGTCTCGAATCCAGCGGCGTACTTGACGGGGTCCATGCCATAGAACTGGATGGCCTCCTGGGGACTACGAGTGAGGAATATGAGAGCCTTTTTCTTGTCGTAGGGCTCGATCTCCGCGACACGAACATGAAGGCCTTTGTCGTTACAGATGAGGCCGAGGGAGCGGTGGCAGATGCCTATGATTTGCAAAAGGTCGCCATCGGACTTCATAAAGCATTCCCATTCGAATAGAGCGACGCGGTCGGGGGTCCCGCTACCAGGGGCAATTTCCACGTCGACTTGGACATACTGGTCTGGAGCATCTGGGTAGGGGACAGCATATGAATGCGTGTTTCCGCAGTCGAGACGACGTGCAGCGCCTAGCAATTGGTGCAGTGATTCGGGCGTCCAAGGGCACAGAGGACCCTCGACCAAAAAGTCTATGTCACCGAAATCCAATTTTCCGGGGGCGTCTCTGGGGATTCTAACCTGGCGGAATATGGTAGCGAGTCTGGCGTGGAAATCCAATGAGAAGTGTCGATAGACTTCAAGCGGCATGCGAGGGACGTTGAGAGGGGTCCCGTTAGGGCCCGCCTGAGCGAATGCTTTACCCCCCATAGTAACTACTGTAGGAATTTATCCTTCCTTATCTGAACCAACCAAGCGAACTGTATTTGCTGCGGTGCTTGACGGGAGATGTCCGATTATGGCGAATCTCAACAAAAGATGCCTGGGCGGGGGGATGGGATAAGCAGGCTGGTTTCTAAAGATGGATTGAGTTTCTTGTTGAGTCTTATCGCAGTTGGTGGACTGTCTAATGCAATCTTGTAGATGTATGTTCAAGGGTGTCAATGTCTACTGAGTGATGCTTCTGAGAGATGCTTTGCGTGTTAATGTCAAGAAACTGAATATATTCCTCCAGTGTAAATACATACAATCCAAATAGGCGGAGTCACCAAATGTTTTGTTTTGCGCTATGACTGGAGATCAAGCAACAGAGTGATGCTGTGGCGGCTGGCCCGTGCTTCCCCGTAATTGTGAGCTTATCCCTGCAGGCCCTGGAATTTTTTTTGAGTTGCTCGGTGTCCCACTTGCTCGCTCAACAAGAACTGCTTGTAACAGACTTAACTCTTAACACATCCAACAATTTGTGTACCGACATCAAGCCGCGCGTGCAGGTGATAAGTTGAAAGATAAGACAAAACCGTAAGTTCTATCAAACAAGACAGAATCCCACCTTTAGCCCAATTCCCCGCATCGTCATTCTCTACAACAATGTCAACAATAATAACAAGGCTGCTTAATGGAACAACTAACGATTACAGAAACAGAATAATACCCATCATGGCTGAAATGACTGTCGAGGAGGTCAATGCAAGATTCGAAGAACTGAGCTTGCTCGAGGAAGACTTCGAAGAGACCGAGAATGAGATCAGTAGGACCTGCCCACCACATGCCTCTCTTCCTCTCAATCAAGACTGACGAAAAATCGCGCAAAGTCCGTAAACAATACGAACTCAACGGACCCCTCTACAAGAAGCGCGCCGAAGTAGTCGCAAAGATCCCCCACTTCTGGGCCCTCGTCTTGGAGACCGCGCCCCCAGACATTGACAATTTCATCCAGCCCTCAGACTCGAAGATCTTCGCCGACTGCCTCGAGACCCTCGACGTGATCCGCTTCGAGATTGACGAGCCCAACGGCTCTCCCCGCAGCTTCGCGATCAAGTTCGGTTTCAGCGACAACGAGTACTTTGAGGACAAAGTCCTGGAGAAGAAGTTCTGGTACCGGGTCTCGTCCGACTGGGAGGGACTTGTTTCCGAGCCCGTCAAGATCAATTGGAAGAAGGGCAAGGACATCACTGAGGGAGTCACAGACGCTGCCGTCAAGCTTTTCAAAGCGAGAGCCGCGAATGTAGGCTCTGGAACCGAAGACAAGGACTTGCCCGCGTACAAGGAACTTGTCAAGTTGATCGAACAGTCCGATGAAGCTTCGAACAACTTTTTCACCTGGTTCGCTTTCGTCTCGAGCTACAAATTCATCACCGCGGAGGAGTCTGCGATCGAGTCTAAGAAGAAGGCAGAGCGCATCGAGAAGCAGAGGCGCGGCGAGAAGGTCGAGGACCTGCCAGAAATCGACCATGACCCGACGCTGGACGTCCAGGAGGCCGAGGCTTTCCTACAGGGTGACGAGCTCGCCACTCTTATCGCCGACGACCTGTGGCCGTCTGCCATTAAGTACTTTAGTAAGCATTCTTGAACTGCCATGTACCGTGACATGTCAGCTAACCGATGCCTTCTCTAGAACACGCGCATGAGGCCGAGGACGACGACGAGGAATTGTCCGATCTCTCAGTGGACTATGGCGATGAGGACGGCGATGACAGCGACGAGGACATTGACATCCGCGCACTCGTAGGAAAGGGAAGGCCAGGCTCAAGCGGCTCGCCCCCTCCCAATCCCAAGAAGGCGAGGAAGGCATAGAGAAGGAAAGAAAATTATGGATTCACTTGGAGGGCAGCAAAAGCTATGACGATGAATGATGATTGGTATAGTTTGGGATTTGGCTTTGTTCAAATCTATAGATGGGATGGCCTTGATGAGGGGTGGGCTTTTTATTTAGATTTCGACTACTCAGGTACTAATGAGATGACGCTTGAGGTAGTCGTTAATACTATCGCTCGTTTCTATTATCTATTCCTTGATGCTGTTCCGCAGACCATCTTTGTGGGACGCTGAGAAGTCTGTTGAAAATTCATCTTACAACTGGGCCCCACGAGACAATACTGGGGGCCTCGCATTTGCCTACTCCAAAGTACAAGTCATTCGACGTAACAATCTCTCCCCATCGTCTTCTGCCCTATGTAAACAAATCCGTACAAGTAGCTCCACCTCCGACCAGGTTCTCCACAAACCCGGGCATATCGGGCCCAAGCTCCCTCAAGCTCTAGCATCCAACCCACCAATCATCAGTCTAATCCTCTGCACTAACCTCTTTCCTGGCACGGAGCCATCACCTCCATGTATCCCTCCCAAGATGTACCGGTACTCCAACGGTCTGCTGCGCCGCATCGGAAGGCAATGGATATTCAACGCCAATGGGTCTTTGTATGATCCTGATGTCTTCTCAACCCGGGAACGGTTACATAGATCGACTTAGGCTCTCTTCCTAACCTATGGATGCCCTGGAGCAATTTATTTCCCTGCGAATGGCCAGGGATAGCTGTGTTCTAGTAGGGAACTTTGAGCAGAAAAATATGCGGATGGATGCACGCCGAGGTGGGGAGTTAGGGTGCAAAGAGGTAGTATGATGTGATGTGATGTTTGTCGCTCACAGGTCTTTCGGGGGCATTGAGTAGCGGGGAGGAGACATTTAAGGTACCAATTCGCTCTATTGCTTCTTGCATCTGCTCTGGCAGGTTTCTCTCTAGATTCGTTACTTGTTTATGCTGATATCCACCATGGCAGGAGTAGTTCGAGGTCAATTGAGCCTATGTCTCTTGTCATTGTTGGCCTCAGCACATGGAGAGCCATTGTCCTTCCAAACGCCGTCTGGGTATAGCACTGCGAGCTTCAATGCGTCTGCACAGCCAACTGCTGCCATAAACCGGACGGATTTCTCAGATACAGCACTCAATGCTCTCTGGAATCTCGTGGGGCCCATCGCCACAGGCCCGGTCACGACGACCGTCGAGCCTACGCCCGAACCATCAGTCTTCCCTCAGCCGGTGGGCGAGGAGTTCCATCCTCTCGTCGCCTCCCACGACCCCAGTCTCCGCGACCTGAAGCTCCCTGAGGGCTTCCAATGGGGAGTCTCGAGCAGTTCGTACCAGATTGAAGGCGCCGCCAAAGACGAAGGCAAGGGTCCCAGCATCTGGGACTTGCTAAGTCACCGTGTCCCCAATTGGGTTGCGGACAACAGTACAGGTGACGTCGTGGGGAGTCACTACTGGCTGTACAAGCAGGACGTACAGCGTCTCAAGGCCCTGGGCATCAAACGTTTCAGCCCGAGTCTCTCATGGCCTCGCTTCTTCCCCTTCGGACGCGGTCCCGTGAATGAAGAAGGCGTCAAGCACTACGACGACGTCATATCCGAGCTGGTGAGCAACGATATCCACCCCAGCATCACCATCTTCCATTGGGACACCCCGCTCGCGCTGTTCACCGACTACGGCGCATGGGGCGATCGCAGGATCGTCGACGACTTCGTCAACTACGCCAAATTCGTCATCACGCGGTACGACGAGTACGTCGAGGAGTGGTTCACGATCAACGAGCCGCAGTGGTGCAACTGGCAGTACTCGCTCTACCCGGCCGGCGACCACTATCCCGCGTTCAACGACATCGGCGCCGGAAACCGCGCGAGGTTCCTGTGCGGACATCACACGCTGCTTGCGCATGCGAAGGTCGCGAAGTGGTACCATGAGGAGTTCAAGGGGAAGGGAAGGATTACGTTTAAGAATTCGGGGAATTACTACGAGGGGAACACGACGAGTGAGGCGGATAAGGAGGCTGCGCAGAGGAACTTTGACTTCGCGATTGGGTGGTTCGGTGGGCCGTGGACGGATGGCGATTATCCGCAGAGCTTGAAGGATACTCTGGGGGATATATTGCCTGAGTTTACGGAGGAGGAGAAGGAGTTGATCAAAGGGTCTTGTGATTTTTATGCCATTGATGGGTAAGTCGTGCCGACCTGATCAAGGTGGCGGTGATTGACTAACTGACTTGTCCTCCAGATACACATCATTCGTTGCCTGGGAAGTCGATGGTGGTGTCGAGAATTGTGCGAGCAATCGCTCCCACCCGAGCTACCCCGAATGCGCCAGTTCAGCCTCGAAGGCATCTAATGGATTTCCTCTGGGCCCAGCTGGCGACCCCGGCGTCTCATGGCTCTACAACACACCTGTCGGCCTGCGAAGGTTCCTCAAGCACCTGACGACGGTGCTCTTCCCAAGCATCCCAGACATCGTGGTGACCGAGTTCGGCTTCGCAGAGCCATTCGAAGGGCTCCTCACAGACAAGAACCAGATACTGTGGGATCTCCGACGAGCGGACTACTTCCAGAGCTACCTCGACAACATACTCGCGAGCATCCACTACGACAAGGTGAATGTGACCGGTGCGTGGGGTTGGGCAATCATGGACAATTTCGAATGGCTAGCCGGTAACGAGGTCAGGTTTGGGTTGCAGTATGTGAATTATACAGATCTGACGAGGACGCCGAAAGCGAGTGTGTTCCAGATGTTGAATTGGTTCCGGTAAGTTCATCCATAGATTTCTTTGCTGTGCTATGGGGGACTACAGTACATTATAAGGTGCAGTCTTTCTTTTTCTAGAGACAGATGCTGACCATGAGGAATCACAGTGAACATGAGAGCGGTGGTAGTAGTAATTCGACAATCAAGTTATTGTAGGAGAGAAGCAGACATTGGACGGAAGATGAAGGGATGGCACTGAGATGGGAGGAGATGATAGGTCGCCGATTAGCGTTAGTGCATTCCTTATCGCCCGCCACGTTCATCACAAGACATTCACTCTTCACTACCGTCCTACCATCCATTGCCAGCAGTGACTTCTTCAAACAATATTGACAACAACATTGTAGGAGAAAGGCCCATGCTATATTGCAATTCTGCAGAGAGTATCACTGTTGTAGAATTAAATCAGGTTCTACTCCGTAGTAGGCAAAAAAGCCAACTATAAGCCACCTAGGTATTCATTCGGTACATGTGCCTGTCACCTGCATAAGGAAACCTAGCCAGGCCACATGCCTGGCGTATTGTATTCAAATGAGGACAACCACATCTATCCTCTATAACATCACCAGTCTGTACAGATTGCAGATAGCTTCATCCGCTCAGCAGCTTTGACTTTCCCTCGTGCGTTTGTCGAGTTCGTTTGTCGAGTTCGTTTGTCGAGTGTGTTTGTGCTGATGCACGCTCTGACCTTGGCTGGTGCCGCCGTGGCTGAGGCTTCCATGGCCGCTGCTCCCAACCTGCCAGCAACAATAGTATTGACCCAATAGAGTACCAAACTCATAATAACTTGTAATTGCTTATTATCAGTATTGCTCTAATTGCCACCTTCCCTCAGCAAGCTTGATTCCTTTTTGTCAAAGGCCTGTACTCCACTCCCTCCGTAGGCTGATACCTAATTGGCACCCGTGACATGGTTGCTCAGCGGTACGGCGGTACCTACCGAACCCCCGATAATCCCCCATCCATCATCATTACCTCCTCCGCTACTACTACTACTACTAGTTACCTACCTACTACTACTACCCGTACTACATCCAACTACCAACCCAACTCTTCTCCTCACCTCGCACAATCTATAGATACCATCCTCTCTGATCAACTACTGCTACATCCTTGCAGCTTCATACTACCTCTCTGCCACTGATGACTCCCGATTAGTCCAGCAATCGCGCCATCCCACGGCTACTGCTCGACAACTACATCCGTCCGTCTGTCCTCCGTTCGCAGCTCTCAACCCCCTCCTCACACTCTACTTCCCTCAACACCTCACCTCAACCTTCGCATCTGCGGGTAACCTACCCCAGCGTTCGTCCTGGCAGACGACAACCCCCCAAATCCTTTAAATCCCCCTGCCCCCGTCACTTCCGCCCACCCAACCATCCCGATACCCCCAGCTTCTACTTCCCAAGACTTCTTTGCCCCAACCTCAACGACTTCATCTTCACACCAACCCACCGAACCCGCTCCTACGAATTCACCGATTCCTGAACCTACCTCTATCGCCGAGGATTCTCGTGCGAAGCGAAGACGCAGCCTCTCTGGATCCGACGACGATTCAGAGAGCCTTCCATCCCAACCAACTCGAGGCCGGACCTCCCGTCCTCTCTCCAAGCGAAGGCGCAGAACAGAAGAGACCATGCGCCTGGACAACGATGCTTCAAATCCATCATCATCACCCTCGCGGAAACACACAAACGGCTCCTCCCGCTCCCCAGGCCCGAGAGCGTCGCTTGCCAAGGTTGCTAACGGCGATACACATGGTAAATCCGAGACCAACGGGGCTTCGCACTCGAATGGAGCAACACTATCAAAAGAATACTTTGGCCATGACAGGGAGGAGGTGACAAGGATATTGATCCAAAGCTTGACCGACCTGGGTTACAGCGATGCGGCAGGGGCGTTGTGTAAGGAGAGCGGATATCAGCTCGAGGGACCGACAGTGGCGTCTTTTCGCAGTGCCGTACTTAAGGGCGACTGGGCTGTCGCAGAAGAGCTTCTGTTTGGAACGAGTACCTATGACCACGGGGGCGGTATCGGTTTGGACGGAACCGGTCCCTACGGCAAATCCTGGTCCAAGTCAGCATCTTCGTCGTCTAAGATACGTCGAACCGGTGGCTTGTCTCTTGCCGAAGGCGCAAATCGAGAGGAATTGCTCTTCTGGATGAAGCAACAGAAATATCTTGAATTATTGGAACGACGAGAATTAGGAGAGGCCCTGATGGTTTTGCGGCAGGAGCTGGCGCCGCTTCGACAAGACGTTAATAGATTACATGCTCTCTCGAGGTTAGTCTTCTGTCTAGTAAGACCGACAAAACATTGGTCTGATCTAACTAACACCATACAGCTTCATGATGTGTCAATCCGCTGAAGATCTCAAGAGTCAGGCTCAATGGGACGGTGCCCAAGGCGAGTCGCGACAGATATTACTCTCAGAAGTCTCCAGTAAGCAAAATGTGTCTCAAAGCAATGGCGCAACATGTGCTGACAATACAGAATCAATATCCCCGAGCATCATGATTCCGCCACATCGATTAGCATGTCTATTAGACGATGTCAAACAGAGTTGGATAGCGGGGTGCCTCTACCACAATACCGCCACCTCTCCATCACTTTATGTGGATCATATGTGCGACCGCAATGATTTCCCTATGAAGGCTGTGCAGGAACTGCGACATCACAAAGACGAGGTCTGGTATCTCAAGTACTCACACGACGGCACGAAGCTTGCTTCAGCAAGCAAAGACAACACTCTCGTCATTTACGAAACAGTCACATATAAGCCAATCCTCTTCCTCACGGAACATCAAGCTGGCGTGACCCATTTGGCTTGGAGTCCGGACGATTCCAAAATCATCTCTTGCTGTGCACAAGATGAATGTTCGGCGAGAATTTGGGACACGAAGGTTAGTTTCTCACTTTTTACCCACATTGATTTGTCTAACTTGTCGGTAGACCGGACGCTGCTTAGTCAGTATCAATGACTTCACGTATCCATGCACAACTGCAGCATGGGCTCCAGATGGCAGAAAGGTCGTCATAGGCTCGCAGGATAACAAATGTGGATTGGGTGTTTGGAGCGCCGACGGTGCACTCATTCACAAATGGTCCGAGAACAAACTTCGCGTGCACGATCTCGCTGTTTCCCCAGATGGCCATCGTCTCGTAGTCCTCCTCGAAAGCCGCATACTGGTTTACGATTTCGTCACATATGAGAAAATCTGCGAATGGCCACTGGAAAACAATATCAAGCTTACTTCTGTTAACATAAGCCAAGACTCACAGCACATGCTCATCAGTATGAATGAGAATAAGATCGAATTGACAGAAATCGACACGGGAGAGATTGTGCAGCGGTACTCTGGGCATTTACAGACCGAGTTCATCATCCGCTCTGATTTTGGCGGTGCAAACGAGAATTTTATAATAAGTGGCAGCGAAAGTGAGTGTTCATCATGGGATTCTTGCGTTGTAATACTAACCTCGCCTAGATTCTCGCATCTTCATCTGGAAGATAAATGGCCAGCTCGTCGAGTCTCTTGATGGGCACACGTCCGGCTGCGTCAACGCGGTCGCATGGCATCCAAAGGACCCTCGAGTCTTTGCTTCAGCTGGCGACGACAAGACGGTTCGGATATGGAAACCATCGCCACAGAACTATCCGAGTGGCTCTTCAAACGGTTACACTCGTTAGTTTCCCAGGTCTTCCTTCTCGCATATCGTAACCGGCGTCAACGGCATCTCTACACATGGACATGTTGAAAGACCTACTTTATTATTACCCACCTGTACTATCGACTGCTTGCATTCCATGGCGAATACCTACCTTCACGCTCTGTCCTTTTCCAGCCTCCATGCCATCTCAGAATGACCGCAGCTTATCTCGATTACATTATTTGCATCACATATTAGGAGTCACGACACACGGAGAATATGGGAGGCCACGACTCCTTATTTATATTTCTTCTGCCACTTATTATTACTTGTTTTCCCGGACTTGCATTGCCGACACCGGACCGGTGTGATCCATATCTTGTTGGGCGGAATCCTGGGGCTTCAATTGGCTAAATTCGGCTTGTCGTATGGATGGGTTGTCGTCGCACGTGTTCATAATCAGGGACGATGGACAACGTTCACGCAGAGGATGTGGAGGATACCTGGTCGTAAACTGGATTTGATCTCGGCCCACCAACCAGGCCAATCCTCGTTGTGGCTCCTTGACGCTGTCCATTTCAACCCATGAACCAAGCCCCTATGATGCTCTTAGAAGCGACTAGAAACAATCGGCTACCGGGCGCATAATCCCGTGAAAGAACTCCATCCTTCTGTCACAGGATGAGAAGAGAGACTAGGGAAGGGGACAGTGGAGGAACATGCATTGGTCGAATACATTATCCCGGAGCAAGGTGTCTGTACGTAGGGTAGCCAGCATACATATACACAACTTATATACAATAAACACTTGCTTGGCCGACCACACTCGGCCGCGAAGTTGGGTTTGAACGGTTGAACATCTCGCCTCCACCATCTTTTAATCTTTGATCCTTCGGTGGCTCTATACTGTATGTAAATCTTTGCCATGCCATCCTGGGCCATTTTTTCATTCATTTGCCCCACAGACTAAACGGTGGAAGGAAAGAGACAGAAGGAAAAACAATAATCTTCTATGAAGTATAAAAAATTAAAAATTAAATACATCTAAAGTGTAAGATGGTTAATGGATATCTAGGATATCTCCATTTCCCTCTGCGATGGAAGAGAAGAACGTATCTCTCCTGTGCAGAGTACATGGCCGTTTTGAATTAAGGATAATATCCGTGGATGGTTGAACCAGGTACTTATGGATGTGTTCGTCCATATGGTGTCGTGCGAAGTGTCCGTCCAGTCCATTTCCTCCACTGATGGATAGCGATAAATGTGATATGCTTCAGATAGACAAGTATCCTACATCGAAGCCACTGGACCGGATTCGTTTCTTTCTCATCCTCTCCCTCCCCATTCTCACCAGCTAAGCAGCAAGAAGGCATGGGTGAAATCGAAGAGCACCGTAACGAGATCCATCACTCCATAACGGCCCAACACGCTCGATCCCTGAAGTCGAAACGCTCCACGAAACTGGTTACCCAGCTTCTGTGTGCTTCAATCCTCCATCTCCTCGTTCGCCCAAATTTCCGGTGAGCAATGATATGTCATGTATACATTCACACTACACCGCCGCCTTGGCCTCACCACATAGCATTACCGACGAGGACGTCCCAACCTCCCTAATAAGCCACAGCAATTTTCCCGTCGGCGTGACGATGTGGTCGTCCGGCTGGCCCGAGGGGTCGTGCGTGCGGGTGAGGTGGCGTAGTTTGTGGCAGTTTGTGATTCGGGGGTTTTGTGTCGTCCATGGCGGCAGTGCTGCTGTGGTGGGAGATGTGGAGGTCATGAGGTTGAGGAGGGCGGTAGTGGTGTTGAATAGGGACGACTGTAGTGTTGACATTTTTGTCGATTTTGTAGGAGGAGTAGATGAGTGAGTTGGTGAGGCTGTTATGTATGTATGTTTGGGATGGAGTGGAAGTGAAACGAGTGACTTGATGTTGGTTTTGATAGCAGGGTGTGTATATCGTGATGGAAGATGTTCGCTTTAAGTCATTTCACTGTCTTCATAGTTACCATAGAACCACAACTCTCGTACGTAGAAACTCTTGGAAAGAGGCATATAAAACCCAACCGCCCCCTCCGTCGTCCGCGACCGAGTAGCCACCCACCCATCTCCCTTCTCATCAAAAGTAGTAGTCGAAGCAGAACATCGGAGCCGCCCGATTCGCCCCAAGAACACCATATAACCCCAAACCGGAAATCCAGGAGAGAGAAACAAAAAAAGACCCATAATACCACAGCTCGTGACGTCCGATCCTATAAAACGCCCTCCGATCGATATTACCACATCAATCTCCCCCACGCCTCCACCGCACCCAACTCCTCTCCAGTCCAACGACGACGATTAAAACCCCTCAAATAGTACCATAGCCCTGCTGCCCCTGCGGCGGCACATTCGTATACGGCTGCTGCGCGGGCCCCGGAGGCGGCGGGCGCGGCGGCGCACCTGTTTGCACGGGCGGTGGCGGCTGAACGTGGGTTCCTCCCCTCTGCACTTTGCTGCTGTAGACGCCGGGGGCACGCCTCGCGTCGACGATGCCGGCGCGGATCTCGTCGCGCCGCTTGAAGTAGACGTATTCGACGTAGAAGGCGTGGATGTGGCCCGGGAAGTATCTGCCAAGAGCGTGGGGGTGTGTGGTCAGCAATGATGATGTTTTACCAAGAGGGTTGTTATATCAACCAGATTAATGGAGGATCGTAGGGCTGAGCGCGGCCGCGGGGCGGACTGGTAGGGGCGTTTTGTTCCGCCACCGCCGCGCCAGATTTGATCGGGGAAGAAAGAGGTGGAATGTTTCTCGGATGGATTGGGATACGAGGGAAGTGTAAACAGGTTGGGCATGATGCGGTTTTTGGAAACGGAAATGGAAATAATTCGACGTACCCCAAGATGGTGAGCAAGATGTTTATGAGGAGGTCGGCGCCGCAGCCTGCGACGAGGAATACGCCGATAGGTGGGACTGTTGAGGTTTTTGGTTAGTATCATTATAATATAATTACTATGGTCTCTTCTGTGGAGGAAGAAATCGTGGGTTTGAAGGGATTTGCATTGGCTGGTGGGACGACGTACTGAAGATCGTGATGATTATGAGGAGGATTGTTTTGATCATGATGACTTGCTTCTCTCCTTCAATAGACTATATCGGCGAGAGATGTGATGTTGAGACAGGTTCCCCGCGGGAATTTGTATCGTCAATATTAGCTTCGAAAAAACGCGGGGATTCCTTCGCGGTTGTGAAAGAGTGGTGATGTTTTTATTTGTTTGTTTAAACGTCACGCGTTGTGGTTGTAATAACGAAAGCACGTAGGGTAGGTATGTAGTCGGGAACCTGGAGGAATGAACGCAAGGGGTGTGAGGTCACGTCGTCGTTGCAACTTCTCCTCTCCTCTCAAGTTGCCCTACCTACCTACTATATATCCCCATCCCACCCCTCCGCCTTCCGAAATCTCCGGAAGCAAACAATGCCCTCCTCGCAGGAGGATTTAGCTCCATCCGTCACCACCGAACGAATGGGTACAGCCTGTCAGTAGGTAATCATGATGCCACTACCAAACGGGGAATCACATGCGTCATAGTTGCCTGGCCCTACGCATTTGGGTTCGACGTGTTCTTCGGCGCCAACTCGGTCGGGTCACCCTCCCTCTCCTACTGGTAGATTTAATCACCTGAGGAGCTGGGTTGAAATGCGCGGATAGGCCGGGAGGGATGGGGGTGAGAGGTGTTACCGAGTACGCATGTACAAGCAGGGAATATATGATTGCATATGCCAAAAATAAAGTATGGTCGTTGCGAGGAGTATTTGTAGGGAAGCTTTGGCGGAGATGTGTGGCAATTGATAGCCATGCATAGTGTAAATTCAGAGCATGGATGAGAATCACCATTGAAAGGGAGTAATTAGAGAGACTTGGAAGTTATCAAAGTCGATTATGACATATAATTCTAACTTAATCATGTCTAAATGTTGTAGGCTTTAACCTGAATTCCAACAGGAACTTGTCAAGCTGATACGCTCGTTCTTACTGTGAAGAAGCAGAGGAAGACGCTTCGTCTACTTCCAATTGAATGATTGAAAACTGAACTTCCTTCGTTCCATAGGGAAAAGAATCCAACTATTGTGGTTTTCTGTGGGTCCCGCATCTGAATGCCTATCCACCAATTCACTGATGCAAAACGCTTATGATGGCATAGTCTGAGAATGCAAGTGACCAACCGAAAAGCCTGTTCGGTATGATATTATACAGACCAAGTTGATGTTTTGTTCCTCGGTGCTGGAGACTTGCTGCCAAAATCCTAATCCTGACCCGGAAACCATGGCCCATGGTAGATATTCAAGCGCCTGGCATCCTGTAAAGATAGTATTTCTACTTCGGTAAACGCACAAAGTACGCCCGTCGGCCATGGTAAACTTAGGCAAATATCCATAGTTTCGGTCAAATGGCTTGGGACCAGGTTGCTTGACCACGTATGGGCATTGAGCTGTTGTTTCATGGACTGATTGACTCCCACAATAATGGCGAACAGACAATGTTGCCAAGTTCTCCAGAAGCTGCTTGCCGTTGCAATTGAAAGGAGGGAAATCGAGACTGCGGGAGCGGAAAGTGACCTCTCTGCCGTCTTTCTGATCTTCGATCCACACTGGAATGCAACTCAGTGGTAGTAGGATCAAAATTGCTGTTGCCAGATGGGGAAGGATTGTAGAGCCCTTTGAAGCCCTGAGACCCTGGGGAACGAGTTATGTGCATATAGCAAGCTAGAGAGAGAACCTCCCATGGTATGATAGAGCTCGATCAATGCAGAGATGCTTGGTCGGGTCTACCACCCGTGAAACCAAATTTGTAATTGAAGAGGCATCATCTACACTGCATCCATAGTGGCGCGCGTAGTCACGCGCTCGTTCTTGTTCCCTAATTTGGATATTTGGAGGAAGGCATCTACACCATATCCCTCTAGGCTATGAATGTCAAGACTTCCGGCCCAGTACTCGGCATATATTTTGCACATGGGTAGGCCAACACCAAGTCGAAGATCCGGTGGACGACTCGTCAGAGACGAAAGCGACCCGACATGATCATGATGGGCTTCTTCGGTTTTAGTTTGGCCTTTGGACGAATCCTCCTTCACCTGCAACTCCTGCATGGTACCAAGAAGCTTCGGAACCCGTGCGAGGTTCTCCAGCCTTCTCTGTCGGCGTGGACCTTTACTAAAGCTCCAAAGGTGAGGTAAAATCTCGGTAGGTATGCCCCCGCCTTGATCTGATATGCGGATGATGACGTGCTGTGCGTTCTCGCAAATGAGCACTTCGATAGGTGGTGGTTGTGCATTCTTGGATTGCCTTTGCTCGATGATTGCCTGCATCGAATTTCGCAGAAGTTCGCCCACAAGATACTCGAGATGTGTCAGGATGTACGGGAAAGTTGCATCTAAATGGCCGGTAATGTGCACTTCAGGGAGTACCACGTGGGGCCCATATGCACGCTTGACCAGCTCCTGCATGTTTTTGCCACAGCGCTCGAGGACCTCTTTCGCATTACAACGCAGAAAGATCTCTCCGACGTTCTCGGTGTGTTGATCATTGGTAGGCTGGGCGTCGGGGAAGTGCCAGGGCGAATTGAAAGTTTCGGTCAGAGCAATGTGCTGTTCGGCTATGACACGTCGGGAGATGCGAGAGCGCAGCATTGTGTTCATGAACTTGTCGGTCTCCTCGGGCCTCATGAGTCCGCGAACTTCGAGGACACCAATTGCTAGGCGAGGAATGACAGTGGCATGCTCCTTGAGAGTCTCCTCCAATATCTTGCAATACCGATCATTGTCCTCGAGTGTTTTGATTTCCGGAACGCGGCGAAAGCGCTCGAAGGCGCGAAGGTACATTTCGTAGACATGGGCGAGGTGAGGGTTCGAAACGACAACGTATGGTAAGGTCTGGACGTCTCGCAAACGATGGGCGATCCTGAGGGAGTTCAGTATAAAATGGTAGGAGTCCACGAGCAACCGGCGTCTCTTCACCTGGTAGGCAGCTCGAGTCTACAGTAATTTGCCGAGTCAAGAAGGCGAGATTCGGTCAAGGTGCGGCCGAAGAAGGTGAGTCGGCGCAAACTTATGGGACGGGCCTCTCTCTGCACCCATCTGAGAAGAGGAAGAGTCAGCACTCAGACAATGAGCGGTAAGGGAATATATGATTGGGGGCGGCGGCCGTACTCGTCGAGGGCGGATGAGGGCCGCCATGTTGGGGCAGAGGTTGTCGAGTATGCTCGTGTGACGGATTGACGATGAGTTGGTATTATGATACTTCGGGATGGTAAAGTTACAGTATGTCGGGAGAGTGGGATTGCGCGTACGAGGAGGGTTGAACTGCGCATTTCCGAGGGGCGACCGCAAGAGTTGAAAGGTTGAATAAAGGAAGAAGAAATCTGTGGTCGCGAACTCGGAGGTGAAGAGAGGAGCTATGTTGTTTTGGGTGGATGTAGTTGCTCCGTATAGCTTGTAGCTCGTCCACCTCGTTTAGCTTCGGAGCGAAAAGGTGGGAGGGTCTCGAGGTGTGACGCATGACGTCCTCTCGTTACTAAGCAAACGTTCACGGGCATCCATCAAATGATACAGCTATTAGCAAATCTTGAGGAGAACAACAACAACATCAAAGCTTAATTGTACAGGAATTTCCAGAGCATGTTGTTAAATTTGAAAAACTAAAGAGAATAATTGACAGCTTTGTTTGTCTCGCCAGGCGTGCGATCAAGTGCGTTTGTTTTGAAACTACGTCGCTCGGTGTCATGAGACAGTATATTGACACACAGTGAAGCTGATGTAGTGAAGGGAACAATTGAGCAACCGAAGGGGAAATCTACGACGTGTAAAACTTGCAATCACTCAATGATTAGATACAGAAGCATGGCGACCGCCAATTCCTATGCACTACTTCAGTGCGTGCTGTGCTTCGATACTAGGTACGTGCCGATGTACCAGCTTGGTAGTTAGAAACAAGCCTCACTCAATTCGCAGAAATCGGTAACTTTGGAGAATCATTGTGACCATTTTTAGTTGTGGCGATTGGTTTGTATGAGAAACGGTATCTGTTACAGTATTCCCCTACCTAATTCAATACTGTAGTGCAGGTAAGAAATATGGTTTGATGAAATGGAATTAGTGTATTGGCGAGGTTGAGTGCCCTGCTCCGCTCCGCCTCAGAGGCACTCCAAATTACGTCTGCTTTTTTTTTTTTCCTTTTTGTAGATACTGTGTAGGTGACAGGTTCGCAATTGTGAATTGCATTTTTTGTGAAAAGGTGAATCTTTTTTATATTTCCATAACTATATGATTCTCGCATATAATATTCACTGGTAGGATATGGCCCACTAAGTTGCATCGGTACCCGTGACCCGCCTACCTACCTACCTACCTACCTACCTACCTTGGTACACACTATTAGGTACGTACCTACATCAGTCACCTACGCGTGCCACGGTAACTTGACGAGAGACGTAGGCTCACCTGTCCAGCCAACCTAAGTAGGTACCTACCCACCTACCCACCTACCCAGCCAGCCAACTATACCAGGCTGCAGGTTCAACCAGTCAATCAAGTACCTTCAAAGTACCCATCAAGTACCTTTGCACCTGTTGATGCCCGAAAAGAACTTATCATTACATAGCAACGACTCGTCTCTCGTTCCTCTCTCTCTATCAACCCTCGTGTATCGAACATTCACCTAACTGACTACTACCTCATACCTGGTAACTACTCCCTCTCACTCACCTGCACTCTCCCCGCCACACCAACCAGCGACTCGTAGTTATTACTACTACAGTATTGCTACGAGCACGACACTACGCACTACTCACTACTACTACGACAATACTCACAACTACGATTACTACACAGTACTACAGTCTACTACTACCAATCGCCTCCACTCAGATCTAAATCTGCTAACCCCCGCGACTGGCCTCGCTCAACCTCAACCTCACACCTTTTCGCATCTTTTTCCTTTCTCTTCTCCTTCATCTTCTTCCTCCTCTTCCTTCCCCCCTCACTCGCCCTCTCCCCGCTTGTCTCATAATACCTACGCCGCCCCCGTCTTTTTCCTTCCTTGTTGCTCTTTTCTTGTCGCCTTTTCTTTCTTCTGCTCTCGCAGTCCTGCGCTTCCGCCGCCACCGAGCATCATGGATCAGGTAAGCTCCAATCTACCCGCACTCTCTGCCAGTCTTCCTCGCTTCCTATGCACTCGCCGTCGCCATCTTCGGCTTCCCTTATTGCTCTTACTGCCAAGCTGCTGCACACCAGGCCCCTACAAACATCGCTGACGCTGCCTCTTACCTGTGACATCAGCTCAACAGCGATATGCTCGTGGACTCCGAGTATGACGAGAAGCGCGACGACGTCGCCATCATCAATCCTGATGCTGACGAGTCCATGGACGATGCCGAGGCAGACTCGGAGCCAGAACCCCGCGCCGACGAATACGATGCCTTCATGAAAAAGCACATGCCCGAGCTGCCCGACCAGGAGACGGAGGCTGAGGCACACCACACATGGGAGATCAAGGAATGGCGGACACTGAGTAGGCGAGAACACGGTCCTGTCTTCGAGTGCGGAGGCAATCCCTGGCGGATTCTCTTCTTCCCTTATGGCAATAACGTTGACTATGCCTCGTTCTATCTCGAACAGGGCTACGAGGAAAAGAAGGTTCCCGATGACTGGTACGCCTGCGTGCAGTTCATGTTGGTTCTCTGGAATCCAAATGATCCGACCTTGTTTACCACCCATTCTGCCACCCACCGCTTTACCGCCGACGAAGGCGATTGGGGTTTCACCCGCTTCGCAGAGCTTCGCCGACTCTTTGCCTCGGATTTCGACGGCCGCGGCCGTCCTCTAGTGGAGGACAACGCCGCCAACGTCACCGCGTACATTCGTGTTCTCAAGGACCCCACCGGCGTCCTATGGCACAACTTCATTAATTATGACTCCAAGAAGGAAACTGGCATGGTGGGTTTGAAAAATCAAGGTGCAACATGTTATCTCAATTCCTTACTCCAATCCCTGTATTTCACAAATGCGTTCAGGCGGGCAGTCTATCAGATTCCCACCGCCGAAGAGACCGATCGGTCAGGAACCAGCGCGTACGCTTTGCAACGACTTTTCTACCTCCTCCAGACCTCGGGAACCGCTGTCGCCACCACGGACCTGACCCAGTCGTTTGGCTGGGACTCTAAGCAGATTTTCGAACAGCAAGATGTCCAGGAATTATCGCGCGTCCTCATGGACAAGCTGGACGAGAAGATGAAGGGTACAGATGCGGAGGGCGCACTGGAGAAGATGTTCGTCGGAAAGATGAAGACTTACATCTCGTGTATCAACGTCGACTACGAATCTTCTCGGATAGAAGACTTTTGGGACATCCAGTTGAACGTCAGTGGCAACAAGAATCTCGACGACAGTTTCAAAGACTACATCCAGGTCGAAACCATGGACGGAGAGAACAAGTATTTTGCCGAGGGCCACGGTCTGCAGGACGCGAAAAAGGGCGTCATCTTTGAGTCTTTCCCGCAGGTCCTTCATCTGCAGTTGAAGCGTTTCGAATATGACATCAACCGGGATGCCATGATGAAGGTCAATGATCGCTACGAATTCCCTGAAATATGGGACGCATCGCCCTACCTCTCCGACAATGCCGACCGATCGGAACCTTACATATATCATCTCCACGGCGTGTTGGTGCATAGCGGAGATTTGAACGCCGGCCATTACTATGCTTTTCTGAAACCCACCAAGGAAGGCCATTTTTACAAATTCGACGATGATCGAGTGACCCGTGCTACGAAGCGGGAAGCTCTTGAGGAAAACTTTGGAGGCGACTATACTCAGGTGAATGGGAACGTCGGCCAGCGCAACCCGTATACACGTACGTGGTCTGCTAAGCGATCTATGAGCGCCTACATGTTGGTCTATATCCGCGAAAGCAGGTTGGACAACATGCTCCTTCCAGGCATCCCCGTCGACGCGCCGACCCATCTTGCAGAACGGATTGCGGAGGAGCGAATTGCATTCGAGCGGAGGCGTAAAGAGCGGGAAGAGGCGCATCTCTACATGGATATCCAAGTGGCATCCGAAGCCAATTTCCAGGCTTACCAGGGTTTCGATATCGTTCCTTGGAAAGCCGAGACCGAGTCCCCCGCCAATCCCAAGCATTATCGCATACTCCGCGCAACGACGATGGCCGAGTTTTGCACCACGGTTGCGTCCGATCTGGGCCTCGAAAATGACATGATCAGGCCATGGGCAATGGTCAACCGTCAAAACGGCACCGTTCGCCCTGACGTTGCGATCGCTTTCCCGGACATGACGGTCGAGGAAGCCTCGAGCAAGTTCGGTACAAAGACTGCTCAATTCAAGCTATGGGTCGAGAAGGCCGAATCGCGTGATGATGATGGCACTCCAATCTTTGGTGACAAATCGATCGAATTGAAGGCACTGTCTGGGAATAGACCTCTCATGCTCTTCCTCAAGCATTTCGATGCCAAATCACAAACTCTGTATGGCGTTGGAAATGTCTATGCGGCATTCCACGACAGGGTCTGCGACATTGGTCCCCAAATCCTGAAAGCACTAGATTGGCCCGCTGGAACCAACTTCAAGCTTTCTGAAGAGATCAAAATGAACATGATAGAAGCGATGAAGCCCAAGGCAACATTAGGGCAGTCAGAGATTCAGGATGGAGACATCGTCACTGTACAACGCACCCTCACCGAGAAAGAAACCGCTCAAATCACTGCCACCGGCGGTTGTGTCGAGGCGAAAGATTTCTACGATTACTTACTCAACCGTATCACGGTCGAATTCCTCCCGAAATCTGCTGATCCCGACAGCTCTGAGACATTCACTTTGACCCTCAGTAAGAAGATGACCTACGATCAGCTTGCAGCGAAGGCCGCCGAGCACCTAGGCATCGAGCCTACGCATGTTCGTTTCACAACCGTGACCGCTTCTGGCAAGCCCAAGGCGCCAATAAAGTCGAGCCCGCAAGCCACACTGAACCAGATTCTCCTTCCTGGTCCCTATACCTACTCGACTACATCGGCGCAAAAGCCAGACGCTCTCTTCTATGAAGTCCTAGATATGAGCTTGAAGGAGCTAGAGCAAAGGAAAGCGATGAAGGTGATATGGCTACCAGAGGGCCTGACGAAAGAGGTATTTGCCCTAGCTACATTGGCCATACAAGTCACTAATCTTGACGCAGGAGGAATATACGTTGATGATCCCTCGCGCAGCTCACGTTTCGGATTTGATAGAAGCACTTGTCAAGAAGGCCAATCTTAGTGAAGAGGTCGCTAGTCGTGTGCGCATTTATGAGGCGCATGCGAGCAAATTCTACAAAGCCCTCTCTCCTGACTTCCAGATCATGGGCATTGGCGACTATCTTACAATTTACGCCGCCGCTTTCCCTGACGACCAGGCGGCGAAGAAGATTAGCGTCTTCCATTTCGACAAAGAAATCACCAAAGTTCACGGAGTTCCTTTCCAGTTTCCTTTGAAGGAAGTACGTAAACTTCAAGGGCAGTTTGTTCCTTGCATCAACCACTAACGACCTGTAGGGAGAACTCTTCAGCGAAACGAAACAGCGACTCTCGGATTTTACCAAGATCAAAGGAAAGAATTTCGAGAAGATCAAATTCATGGTCACGGGCAAGCCACATTTTTCAAAACCTGAGCCTCTCGAAGATGGTAAGTCGTCAAGATGCTCTCTTACGTTTTCCAGTGCTGACCTGGTCGCAGAGGATATCCTGTGGGATATGGTGGGTACTCGTGACGATGTCGCCCTTGCCATGGACCACGTCAACAAGGCCAAGAGCTTCTGGGGCAAGACGGATTCCATCTTCATACGATGAGAGTCCTAGCGAATATCGAAAACCATTATTCCTCATTATGATGTATCTCATCCACTATGATCCCACCAAGTAGCTAGACCGTCGTTTGATGTTTCTAGTGCGTATCTGCTTTAGGCGTAAGGTTGGCACACATGGCAAAGCGATTCATTCGGAGCTCGGCGTGTCATTGAGCATTCTAGACTCGGCGCGGCACATCACATCACATCACATCAATGGGTATTAAGTTCCACATAGGCATGCGAGTTCGAGAGTTTGGGGGGCGGTAGTGATTCAATGCGGCAATTGTCATTGCTGCTCTCGCTGTTGTTGTTGGGAAACCGTTGGCTAGATGCACGATAGCAATCATGAAAGCTTGGGGAGACTGTTCAGTCGAAAAGATACGGTTTTGTGTAACATATAAAAACTGCATTTCTACCTATTATTCATGAGGATACATATTGCCATTCTTTGGAATGTTGGAGGTCAGCGCAGAGGTCGGAGTTCCTGAGATCCCCGCGCTTGCCTGTGATTGGATGTTATGCCAAGAGATGCGGCCAAACTTAACTCCACGTAACATCTTGAGAGCCAGAACGCTCGAACCCGAATCGCCCGCCTCGCAGATAATCCACGATCACCAACATGAAGACCTTTCTCGCTTTATTAAGCTTCCTAGGCTTCTTTGCCTCAGCAGTGCATGCTACAGCTCTCACGTACCGACTGGAGGCGCACGAACGAGCATGCTTCTTCGCGACTACTGAGCACAAGGGGACCAAGATTGCTTTCTACTTCGCGGTATGACGGCGCAAGTGCTCAAGCACGCTGCTTCTTTTTCTCTCCGGATGTTGCTATATCTCAATTAGCTTCAGCTTCCTTCAATTCGTACGGAAATTGTCCCTAGACTAATTCATGGTGCTTCACAGGTCCAATCTGGCGGTTCTTTCGATGTGGACTACTCGGTTGCCGGCCCCAACGAGAAGATTATATTGGATGGCACCAAGGAGAGGCAGGGAGATTTCGTCTTCACGGCCAACGATGTTGGAGAATATCGATTCTGCTTCAACAATGAGATGAGCACATTCGCCGAGAAGACGGTTGACTTCGAGATTGCTGTACGCTATCCCCACTACACGCGAGCACAAACCCGCATTCGCAATCCTCCTATTCTCGCCCGCAACACCTCCTATCAAAGTACCCCTGCTAACATCGATGATTTCCTAGGTCGAAAACGAGTCCCGAAATGCCCACCTCCCCTCCAAGCAAGGCTCCTCCCCTGAGCAGACCTCCGTGCTCGAAGAATCCATCCTCAAGCTCTCCGCCCAGCTCTCCACCATCTCGCGAAACCAGAAGTACTTCCGCACGCGCGAAAACCGAAACTTCAGCACCGTCAGGAGCACCGAGAAGAGGATATTCAACTTCAGTCTCATGGAGGTCGGTCTGATGATCACGATGGCGGGTCTGCAGGTCTTCATTGTCAGGTTCTTCTTCCAGGGCGCACGGAAAGGTATGATCTTGCGAGTATGCATGGCACGTTTCATGGTGGCTGACACTTACAGGTTACGTTTGAAGCACTCGCCGATGTTGGCGGATGTGAGAAGAAAATCGATGTACGAGCGACCGAAAAGCGGAACAATCACGGGGTTGTGCAGAACGCTTCCAGGGGGTTGAGAGCGTATGATACTGTAACATCGCATTGTCTTGGTTTAGGCGTCAAAATAGGGTATACAACAGCGCAATTCATGCATTCGATAAGACGTGTATCACTCTTTGATAGCCTCATCTCCGCGGGCGGTTCGCCAATCAATTGGACAAGGCGTCTATTTTGAATAACGTAACATTTCGGCGACGATAAGACTTGATCTTGCTCTATGATTAAATCCGGAATTACCACCTCTCACATACAGAACTGCGTCAAAACAACCTATTCTGCATTCAAGATCCTCAGGTAGAGCCTGGAACAGATGACTTGTAGCGAACTACAAAGCCTACATGAACATGACACAAGGACATTTGGATCGACTTTTGCAATTTTCTGCTGACTGCATTCATAGGTGAACACTTCCAACATGCTACTTCTGACCATCATGAGACAGCCAGGACCAGGAAAAGACGGTGATCACATTATCCTTCATCATGTCGACTACCCCAACTCTGTAGACCTTCCTGCAAACCCCTTATCAAACCCTTATTCAACGCCTCCTCAGCGAAGCTCACTCGCTCAGTACACCAAGACAATATCTCCTCCGCCCTCGCGCCACTCTTCGCATCCAGCAGTCCAACAGCAACATCCACAAGCCCATCTCTCCCCTCCCCGTCCCAAAACACATTCGCCCCGCAGGTCCCACAAAACGTCCTCGTCACCCCCTTGGAGCTCTCATACACCTTCATACTCCCCCAATACGGCCGTCTCGTAAACGGCACAGTGCACGCCTCATCCTGAAAGATATTACACGTCGGCACGAACGCCCAGAACGTGACATCAAACCCCGACACCCGTCGACACGACTCGCACGCACACGTACCCGCCAGATACCTCCCCTCCCCCGGCAACCACCACGCCTCATTCCCCGGATTCTCCGCGCTCTTCCTCGAATTGTACGGAACCAGGAGATCCGGATACGGGGACCGCGCTTCACGGGACGCTGCATTCGGAGGCGTGACCCAGAACTCCACGCCCCCGCAGTGACACCTCGCGTGCACTGCTTCCTCCCCCTTCCCCTCGGGCACCTCCTGGCGCCGTGAAGACGACGTCCAATCCGGCGGTACATCACCACCACCCTCCTCGTCCGTGGATCCTTCCAAAAACCGCCGCAAAACCCTCCCATCAACACTCTTGATAAACCTCCCCGCGCCCCCGTCTACCGTGTCGCCAATCCACATCACGGCCTCCACCCTCACAACGCCATCCGTACCCTCCCTTCCTTCCACCCTCACCGCCCCCGTCGCAGCTTCAAAGTGCCCGTCGAAGTCGTACTCCAGAAACATGTGCGTGCCGCACGTGCCGCAGAACCAGCGCGTCAGGATGGAGGAGCTGCGGTAGGGCGTTAGGGCTGAGACGTCTGGTTTAGAAACATGGACGTCTTGGTTGTGGGGAGGGGGAGGGGTGAGGTCGATGTAGGATGTTAGGAGGGATCCCGAGATGCGGCGGGAGATGTTGCAGTTGCAGAGGGAGGTTTTGAGGGGGAGGAGGGTGGGAGGGAGGGGGAGGGTGTGGGTTGTAAGGGTGCAGTGGCATGATATGTGGAGGATTGGGGGGTTGGGTGAGGATGTCATTGTGTTGGGTTTGGCTTCATTGTAGTGTGTAATTGGGAAGATGGATTTTTTGTATGTGGATTGGAGATATGATGTATTTGTTGATATGGGGGGTTACCCCGCAGTATTCAGCAAGCTACGAGGAGCCAATGAATGACTGTATGCCTTGCCGATGAGAGGCATTCGTACATGGAACTGTATGTACTTCAGAAATAAGACTTTTGTAGCTAGAATGCATCTTCAAGTGCAGCAGACATTAAGAACGAATGTCCATATTCGTATACGAGACCGTTACTCCACATTCATCGGTAGATCCCATCGCCGCCCACGTTCGAGACCCCTGGAGTAGTTTAGCGTGCTGCTCTCTTCTCCATCATAATGCCATGAAATACCACCGTAACGCGTGCTAAACTTACTCATGCCACCACTTAAACTATTTTTTCTTCTTCTTCTTGTTACTTAAAAACACGAAAACTCCCACAACGTAAATAAATAATAAACAAATCCTCCATCTTCCGCGGCCATTCACCCCCTCAAGTCTAAGAAAGACAACCAGAAAGAGCAAGGAAACAAAAAGTCAAGAGCTAGAAATCCAAATAATGGCCACCACCCAGAACAAAAGCGCCATCATATCCGTCGTCGGCTCCCTCAACGTCGACCTCGTGACGCGCACGTCTCGCGTGCCCGTGGCCGGCGAGACCCTCACGACCGAATCCTTCGACATCGGGTTCGGCGGCAAGGGCGCGAACCAGGCGGTCGCGTGCGCGCGGCTCTCGCGCACAGCATCCCAAGCCGCATCCTCGTCGCCGTCGGACGTCGAGGTGCGGATAGTGGGGGCGGTGGGCGACGACGAGTTTGCGGGTGGGTTCCTGAAGAGCCTGCGGAAGGACGGGTTGGTGACGGATCGGATCGAGGTGTTGGAGGGGAAGAAGACGGGGGTGGCGGTCATCGTGGTCGAGACGGGGAGCGGGCAGAATAGGATTATGTTTTGCCCTGGTGCGAACTATGAGGTCCAAGAGAAGGATCTCGTCGAGGGGGATGAGCATGTGGCGTTGTTTCAGCTGGAGCTGCCGCTGAAGGTGGTACGTTTGTTTGCCCGATGCTTTTTCGTTTGCATGACTTGGAAATTGGAGTTGATATTGACGAACGAATTGTAGGTGCTTCATAATATGAAAGCAGCACGTGACAAGGGCGTCGAGACGATCATCAACCCTGCGCCGGCTATCCCGCTGCCAGAGGAAGCATACCAGGGACTAGGCCACTTGATCGTCAACGAGACGGAGGCCGCCATCCTTTCTGGCATCGAGAACCCCACTGATTGGGACGAGGTCTCGGCCATCTTCGTCAAGCGGGGCGTCAAGAACATCATCATCACTCTCGGTGGAGACGTAAGTATCCCCTTGCTTCATCCACTGGAAGTCATTGGCAAGTTAAACGCTAACGAACATCATCAGGGCGTGTATTACCAGACCAGCGACAGGAGCGCACAGTCCCAGGCCGGCCGCCTCGTGCCCGCGAGGAAGGTCCAGGTCGTGGATACGACCGCCGCGGGAGATACCTTCGTCGGAGCGTACTCTGTCGCCGTGGCGAGGTGGAAGGCCAGCGGCGCTACGTCGAACTTCGACCTCGATGAGGCGATTGCGTTGGCGAATCGTGCGGCGTCGCTCACGGTGCAGAAAAAGGGCGCGCAGTCTTCGATTCCTTGGATCGATGAGGTGCCTTCGTCGTAGATGTGGAATGCTTGAAGATCAAGGTTCTTAGATCACGGATGCAGGTTTGGGGTATAGGGCTGGCGACATTGTGGTGGTATCATGTCCAGCTGGGGGAACATTGTGAGGTCGAAGGGTCTGAGGAGACCAAATGGTCAGATTCATGAACGAAACGCCCAATGGCCTATCAATGGTCAATGATTTTCAAGACCATCAAAAGTTTGACAATCGGGATTCAGCAATTATGTCGATTGCATATATATCTTGCAGTATTTTAAGGTATACATCAGCAGATATATAGACTCATGTTCGGGCACACTGAATGAAGTCAAATAGAAGAATCTTTCACACACATCAAATCTGTAAGGCACTGTGTTAACCGCTGTTTCTGCTATCATGTTTATTCCTTAATCAAAAGCCAAAGCGATAAGGCACGTCGTGGGCATCACTAATCTGTACAGAAACTGTGAGATGTCAATGACGACAACATGTCAATCATTAACACTCTTAAGCTACACACTTGCAAGCATTATGACCACGACTTTGATCTCCAGTCTCCCTCCCCACGTCCCTTCCTCCTGTTTGACTCACTCAGAAGTCAAGTAGATGTGGGCCAATCATTGGTGATGAATTGAAATACCACCGTCCTACTCCCAAGCCCTTCTACTTAGAGGAAATCAGTAGAACCCAGGCGTGACATGCCGATGCTCTTATTGAGAGTACCAACGGTAATTTTGATCCGTTTGCCACTAGAACACGCGGTTCAACTAATTTTCCTGTGACCTTTGATGTAGTTTAGCCGCTGCTGTGCGGATACGCTGTGCAGTGATTGATATATCTAGAGAGGACAATGTCAATACAACAAGGGTATGTTTTCGAAGTCCAGATTTTGCTTTATAACGTGGTATTAGTACGTAAGTAGGTTCCGCTGCGGGTGTTGTGTTGGGTTGTGCTCTCCTATGAAAGGGTGTAAGACGTAGTTCCTTGGATATTGATATGAGACTGGTAAGAACCTCGGAAGTGTTTCTGTTGGTGCTCCAAAGATGATGTACTTCGTAGTTACCATGCTAATCTAATCGAAAAGCATGTCAATCAAGTAACGTCAGAGTAGGTGAATGTCGAAGATCACGTGATAGTATCAAGTCCCATAGTTAAGAGGTTCATACTCAAAAGTATAGTGGCCAAAGAAGTATAAGTAAGTAGACAGGTATGAGTAGCTATACAAAAAGGCCAGGATCAGATAACGATAGCTTGTATGAGTGAGGCGGGCAGGGAATGATTCCGAGGAGACAATGTCCCGTAGCAAGCATTAATCGATTGACGAATGAACAAGCTGGCCACGGCTGGTGGTTTATTTAATTATCATCTGACCGACATCGGTCGATTCAGTCTTCTAACACATACGTAGCTGGCAGAGTAAATGACGCATGTTGCTGGCAAAAGGCCCCAGACGATCTGATAAGATGGGAATGGGGTAGAAATCTTAGCGTGCATCCACCCAGGCTAGCTGCATGATTAGCTGCATTAGACCAGGTGGCATGTGGGCCTCACAGCAGCTGTCTACCAATCGCAGAGTGTCCTTTCATTACGCGCGGATGCGATACCTCTCTATCGACCTCGGAGATGGCATCAGATTAGATTTGCCTCGGCCAGCGCAAATTTTCTTCAGTAGTGCAGGCTATCTGTCTGCTCGTACCTTGTCAGTATGAGCTCAAGGAGCATGGACATAAGCTGGTGGTGGGCGACCATCAATGTTAGCATTGAACAGCTCTTCTCACGCCTTTGAAGGAATGCCTTTGGAAAGATCTAAAGCAAATGAAAAAGAAAATCTCGGCTCCAAGTGCGGAGTATACCTCCCTATTCTATCTATAAGGGGTTAAACTTATTCAACTGATGAATCGTTCGACTGTTGCACATCTGGGTACTCCGTATATGTGCATGGCTTATTATCATCGTGCTATTTACCACGATTCCTCCACATTCCTCCAGAGGATAAAATATACTACAACTTTGGGTTGGTCCAGTTGGGCCGGCGTTTTTCTACAAATGCCTGGATTCCCTCCTGGAAATTGGCACCCTTCACCAGGCGAGGATACCAGTCACGAGCCAGCTCGCTCACGGCGTCCTCTACACTGCCGGCTTCCCAAGTCTGACGGATGCCCAGCCGTCCCACCAGCAGCGCGTCCGGGCTATTATTGCACATTTCCTGGGCGACCTCAAGTGCTGCGACGGCAACGCTCTTCTCTGCTGGATCCACGATGCGGGTGATGAGACCCCAATCACTCAGCGTCTGGGCGTTTACGGTTCTGCCCGTCAGTACGAGGTCCGAGGTGCGCTGTAGACCCAGAGTGCGGGTGAGTCGCGGAAGGCAACCCGCCACGGGCACTATTCCTCGCTTCACCTCTGGCAGAGAGAAGACAGCCGTTGACGAAGCTACAACGATATCGCAATTCGCAACCATCTCAAACCCTCCTCCCATGCATATTCCGTTGACCGCTGCAATAATAGGTTTTCTGCCCTCCCGTCGAGGTAGCCCAGCAAGTCCTGGCGCTGACATGTCGTTGACAACCCCATCCCGATTCATCTGATTCCATTCTGTGTCCTTCGATTAGTTGAGTCCAGTTTCAACCACTACTTCATCATCGTATGGAATCTACTCTCAACAGGGGAATCAGAACTTGGGCAAATAACGTACCTTCGAGATCGGCTCCCGTGCAAAATGCTCGTCCATTGCCCGTGATGATGCCAACCCATAGGCTATCGTCCTGGTCGAATAGCTCCCATATCTCTTGAATCTCCTTGCTTGTGGCCTTGTTGACGCAGTTTAATTTGTCTGTCCGATTCAACGTTACCTGCACAATCCGTTCTCCAGGAAATGACACCTGGAAATGTTTGAAATCAAGCGGCCTCGTTCTGAGAGACATAGGTAGGGCCAGGGAGGTGAATAAGAGAAAGTGGTCCGTCGATGAACTGTTTCGGTAGTATTTCGTAACTGACTACAGATATTGCAGCTCGCCTAGGTAGTTTTATATACTTCCCTGACCGGTCGAGGGTGGATTTGCTTTGTTCAGCCATGTCTCCAGCATTAATAGCACTAGCAGCTGTTCGCCAGGCAAGATGCAATACGTTCGTCCGCATTAGGCGTTTCGAAGCGGAAACTCTCTACCCATGACGCGGATTCAACTAATCGCGACATCGTCCGAAACAGCCCCGCGTACTATAACTCAAGTTTCGTGCGAAGTGCTGCATCGGTCTGAACTCATGCTCCCACAATAAATTACAGTGGACACATGCACGTATGCAGATCCTTGAAAGGCGGAAGCACGCTCCAGAGCATCAATGGCGTGTGCAATGTGCCGTGTCAAGGTCCAAAAGTTTTCCCTACAAGTACCTCCACCTGCGCCAATCTCGTAAGTCTTCCACCACTCTCTTTCCATAGGAGCGTCATCCTCAATAGAGCATCACGCCGAGCCTCGATCTCGCCCAAAACACTCCCAGACAGTGTGACTAAAATTGATCACATTCATCATGGCCTCGAATAACGGACAGTCGAAATACCCTCCTGTCAAATTACCTCACCCGTTTTTGGCCTCGTACCAAGTCCGTACTGTAAAAGACGGAACGCCTTCCACGCTTTCTTTGGTTTTCGATAGCCAACCCTCCATTTCGAAGCCGCTTCCTCAGGCGCTGCATCACGATTCGTTATCCTGGCTCGAATTAACATTCAGTCCAAAGGCCGAACATCCACCAATTTCAGACAACAGTGCATGGGCACGAGCACGCAGAAGTCCTAAGACATCATTCCAATGGTCTGGAAGCAAATCACCTTCGCTAGGCCAAATTTGGAACGTCGTTCATGCCATATATCTCGCACAGCCAACGAATGAGTATTTTAGGCTCACCCTGCATGGTTCGGATAGCGATGTCATTCGCAATGAGCTTCTGGTCACTGGCCTGGCTGTCCAACACCCCAAGCCATCACGCACTGCACAAGTGACCAGTGCGCCAACTGACGAGTTATTGATTCTCCGAAGTTCTTTCTGGCAAGGAGCTGCGTCTCCATTTGGACCTCGACCAGTATGGGTGGTAGGAGATGGCACGGATGGTCCCTTGCGGGATTCGTTGGCTCAGTACCCAATCATGCCACAGAATTACCAATTTACGAATAAATTCCCAGACGAGCCTGTCTACACTCGGCACCCTGTACGCCGGCCCAAGCCTCATCCCGGATCGATTGCCTACAGTCGCTATATTCCAGAGCTAGATGAGCACTTCTCGCTAGAAGTTGTCGATTGGCAGAACCAGGAGCATCTGCAGCTTTTCAACACATGGCAGAATGACCCTCGTGTTGCACAGGGATGGAACGAGACCGGAACTCTTGACCAGCACCGTGAATACTTACGTAAATTGCACGTCGACCCGCATGTTCTTTGCTTGTTCGGAAGATTCAATGACGCGCGCTTTGCTTACTTCGAGCTTTACTGGGCAAAGGTACGTGCAAATGAAAATGTTTCCTCTACGGACCGAAATAAGAGTGCTAACATCTTTACAGGAGGACCACTATGGAGCACATTATGACGCAGGAGACTACGACCGAGGACGCCACTCTCTCGTTGGAGATGCTTCATTCCGCGGCTCGAAACGTGTCAATGCGTGGTACTCGAGCTGCATCCACTACGTCTTCCTGGATGACCCACGAACTGACAACGCTGTCGGAGAGCCGAAGGCCACAGGCTCAACCATCCTTTCCTACGAAAATTCCCAAGGCCTCACAATTGGAAAGTATGTCGACTTCGGCCACAAGAGGTCCGTTCATTCGATTGCCAGTCGAGAGAAATGGTTCCAATTGTGTCCGCTCTTCTGGGATGGTCGCAAGCAGCCTCTGGAGTCTGCTGACCGTGCAGCTTGGAACGCGAAATTGTAGATGATTAGATCAGAATGATAATGTACATTTTAGCAATGTGAGATAATTATATGTATCGGTCATATTCATACACCATCCGTCAATCTTCTCACCCAATTAATTTGCAAAATATTGATCCATAGACGTTGAGCAAGACTAGACACCCCTATGATACGCAACACTACTCAGGCATCTATCATATTTCTGGTATGAATGTTTAATGACTATTATAAACTGAGAAGCAATGTATTTCGTTAGGCCTTACCATTCAAACAATATAAGGACACAGCATACGTGATGCATTATGACATTTGTGTCTTTTCTACGGATATTTATTTTCTTTGTCGTCAAGGATCTCAACGGTGGTCATGAAGTCCAATCACAATGCGATTGGTTGCAGTGGTCATAGGATACCCGCCTTCACTGGGGCCGATTCCATTATATATTCGAAGATTTGCATGGTATGAAGTTAAGATATGATTTGGTTACTAGCGCACGTGACCCGGTGCGGAGACTTCGCCTGACGACATTCATCTCCAAAACTCGACACGAGACATTCCCTACACATCCAATTTCATCAAATGTCTTCAACACCACGAACCTCATCCCAAAGACTTCGCCTCAGAGTGACCACAGGTTGGTGAGTATTGAGCGATGTTTTTGATAAAAGTTCAACAAAATGATGCGAGGGCTAAGATGTCGGTAGCCAAACATGTCGTCGACGACATGTCAAATGCGACGAGAGTAAACCGACTTGCCGGAACTGTGGAAAAAAGAACCGAGTATGTCGGTATGATAACGCCATAGAGAGTCGTGAGCCTAGCGAGGCTCGCACAACAATCCAGCATCCAAGCACCATCACGGATACCAGTGATTCACCAATGCATGACCTGCGGCCCGCAAACAGGGATCCGCCAGTACTTTCAAATGACGAAGTCAGCCTCACACCTAGCAATACTTCAGTCATAACCCCTGTTCCTGTTTCCAATAACCCAGACCTGTCAATCACGGCCAGTGAAACTGTCCCACGGGATAGCCATGTCGAAGCGTCCGGCGGAGAAGCTCGAAATGCTGAAGTCGAAGCCTCTAATTTAGAGGAACAGGATACCCCCATCGCGAGAGAATCTCTTGTCATCCCCGCACCTAGTTTCGATCCAGAAGATGGCACTTTGCACCAGATATCACCACGACATAGCTCACTTGCCGCAGTGTTGCCTGGCCTTAGATCATCATCTCTGCCAGATCCCGGGACTAGCCACAGCATTGGTGGATTTCGAGTTGACAAGCCCATCTCACTAGACAAGACTGCCAACATCATATTCTTCAATTATGTGCAACGATTATCGCATTGGGTAGGTAAAACCTAATTGGCAATGGTTGATTTCTGGCGATTCTAATATTGTGACAGGTCGACTCGTTCTCTGATGACCGCCCATTCCATTTGCTAGTACCGAGTATGGCCCTCACTTGTCCAGCCCTGCTTGATGCTTGCTTGGCGGTATCGGCGAAGCAAATGATGCTCGTTGGCTATCGACGCGATATTTGCGGAAGTAGTGTGGTGTTGCATTATTACCGTCTGGCTTTGCAAGGGATGAATGACATGTTAGATAACCCGACATCCGCGAAGAGTGAAGAAGTGCTTGCATCTAGCATCTTGCTCTCTACGTTCGTACACGCACGTGCTTCAGATGATGATTACACTTACTGACGTTCATAGTTACGAGATGTTGGATGTAATCGGTGAAAGTTTCGGATCACACCTGGGAGGTATCACATCTCTCTTACGGGCTCAGAACATCAACGGGGGCTTGAAAGGAATAGCAGGTGGAGCATATTGGACTTGGTATCGACACGAGGTGTGGGCGGCTCTGCACACCCCCCAACGAGTCGCCTTAGATGAGATGTACTGGCGTCCGGATCTCATTGACAGCTTTGAGCATCTTTCAGTTGAGGGCATTGCGAATCGTGTGCTTTTCATCTTTGGGCAATGCATAAATCACTGCCACACAGATCCATTGACTGACGCATACGAGATTGAACGTAGAGAACTCTGGCGTACTAACCTCAAACAAGAGCTAGAGAGCTGGAATGAAAAACGGCCCTTGAAAACGATGCCCTTATCCAACACCTCGGGTTCCAATGCCAATGGCAGAGACTCTTTAGAACATCCGTATTCAGCGCTTCAATTTATGTATCCGCAAAGTGGTAAGATGACTTCGCATTCATCGTCAGAGAGTCTTTGGCTAATACAGACAGCTATTGCACATCAAATGTATCATGCATCACATATATTGCTCGCGTTACACGAGCCTCCTTCCTTAGTGCCAACAATTGGGATCAGTAACCTGCATACGCTGAATGTTCGTCGCCAGATCGAACATCACCGTCAGCAGGTTGTTGCTGCCGCCGACTCTGGAATAGGGGAAGCCTGGAGCCTCCTTTCAACTCAGTGCTTGTATGTTGCAGGCTTAGTCACAGATGGTCAATATGAAAGGGAGCATATTTTGTATCTTATTGAAGACTGCCAGAGTCAGTCAGGGCGACGAACGGTTTGTATAGCGAACATCCTTCGAAGTCTGTGGGCTGGATAAAGTCATGTAAGGAGTACATTTGTTCCTGTGCTCATCCTTACTGTGTGTAACCATGAATTATGTCCAGAAACGCATAATAGCAGCCACTGATGTTTCTCCACTTCTCCTTCTAGAGTGAGCACCTTTTAAAATCTGATACGCGGCATCGAAAAGTCGTCCAGGCAGGTTGAACGATGTCATTAGCCGATTGATTCGCGTCTGTTCAGTAAGACATCAGTGCTTATTCTGGTAAAATGAGACTCTGTAACACACCATGTGTGACTTGAATTCGTCAAATCCTGACGGGCTGTTGTCCACCGCGCCCGTGTCGGAAGTAAACGCCCGTTCTGCCATGCTCGGAAAATGGTCTTGGAACTGAGCACTTGAACCTGCAGCCCCTGAGATCAAGTCGTATACAACCTCGGGCGATAAGCCAACGGTTTCCGCGAGGCGACAGCATTCGGCTGTGGCGGCAAGATGAACCAGTGTGCCATATTTGATCACATCATCCAGTTGCGCGTTCGGAAGGCCTAAAGAGTTCTTGCCATTGCGGCCCGGTGCTAAGGTCCCATTGCTGGCCGTAATTTGTGTTCCTATAATATTTTCGTAAATGGTAATAACATATGCGTCGTCCTTTCTCCCGTGCCCTCTTGCCTTGCATTCTGTGAAACATAGAAGTGCTTGTGAAGCGATCGGGCAAGGAACCGAAGTTTTATCGGCCCAGTCGCACACAATTCCCTGCATAATGATTAACAATTGAGCAGCAGAATCAGGAGACATATTCAACAAACCATATCTTTGACAAATATGTCTACTGCTGATGCTGGTGGCCAATCTCGATCTAGCATATGCAACCCACGATCTTTGAAGATCCAAGAAGAAGCTTGGCTGTCTAAGATCTGGTGATATGTCTCCCGCGCATCCAACCCCATTACCTTCGCAAAGGATAACATTTCAGCGGCAGCAACTATGTGAACTCCAGCAAGATGCTGATTCAACCTAAAAATTGCAGTTAGAACAGCTTGAAGTGCTCCTGGATTAACTAACATTTTCATCATGCTCCCCATTCCGAGATCGCCACAATGGAATATTCGCTGAGGCGCCGAAACAGCCTCCAATACATGTTGGCAACTGGCTAATGTATCCTGGCTCCCACCTACGATTATCTGTATTGTTAGTAATTGGACTTTTGGGGGGGTGGGCATACTCACTGTTAAAGCTCCATTAGTGGCCCCAATAACGCCACCAGACACAGGACAATCAAGTAAACGAATATCAGATCTTCCGACAGCAGCCAGACGCTGAGGTAATTGCTGTAAATAAGAAGGTGGCAAGGTCGAAAAGATACAAAGTAAGCTCGACCTTGGAATCGTGTCACATATGCCGTCGGGGTCAAATAACAATCCATCAGCCTGGCTTGGATTTGCCACCATTACCATGCATGCCTCAATGTCTGGATTTGTTGCATTAGCTTTGGATTATTTGATGCACCCATCGTCGAGTTTACCTTTACAAAGTGTAGCTACAGTTGTGGCCACTGTACCTCCTTCTCGAATGAATCTCTCTCTGGCAGTCAAGCTTGGATCGAATCCTGTCACATGAAATCCAGCCGAGAGGAGGTTCATAGCCATGCCATGGCCCATGGACCCTAATCCAGCAAAACCCAGGCGGCTCTGGGACTGGACGGAAGCAACCATTATGTGAAAATTCTCAGAAAATTCTACGTTGATGCAGCTGAGAAGTAGTGAATGAAGGACCTTATCCCTAAACCTTAAGACACAAAGACAGAATACTAGATAAGAGCATTGCTGAGCGCGATTACGGTGTAGGTAAATCTCGGCTACGATCTTGAAATGCTGGCTTTTGTATCTGTGAATAATGCACTTCGTTATGTTTCCGGATTGGCGGATAGCTTTAGCATACCCTGGCGTCTGGAGGCAGGCTAATAGACCAACCCCACTGAGTTATATGCATATTTCCCCAAGTCACCAATAAGGAACCCTAGATTCTAGATTATTGCGATCGTTGATGAACCACCTTTGAAAATGATAGAGAACCTGAGAATTGAATGACTGAGGAGGGATTTCGAGGAAGTTACAATACCTGAAGTGCTACATTGGGTTCGACAAGGAATGTATATCACTATCCTAGCACTGCATCAGCTTTTGTACTACAGTAGCCATATGTTACGTCTTGTGTGTTTGATCATGATCTAACCTAAAAAAACATTGTGTCCGAGTCTAGGATCATGATACTAGTATTGCTCCAAGAGATCTGGGTAGATCTGAAATTACTCGTATGAAAATTGGTTCTAACAACTCGTAACGAAAATCGATGAGATCCCCGCATTATCATTCCTCGCTACACTTAAACTGGCGTCATTGTACATTACCTCGAGCCGAACTTCACGACACTAATCTAGCGCAGCCGAGTCTCGAATCTCGAGTCGTTGGGTTAGCTCCGACACTGGCCTCAACAACACCACGGAGAATCATATGTTCTTCAGTCAACGTCAGTATTGTGCTTGCATATCCAACTGTGCGAGATAGTGCCTTATGCACATGAGATAATATCGGACACGAAAGAGTCTCCCGAATATGGCTCTGAGCCTGAAGACGGAACGATTCAAGGTTGACGTGCCTTCTCACGAAATCAAGCGCCTCAAAGAGAAGGTCCGAAACACACGCCTACCATCCAACCCGATTGTTCCTGAAGCAGGAGAGGACTATGGTTAGACTTCCCATGCCTTTACTTGCGCAGTCACAACATTAACTTGGGCGGTTGCTCCGTAGGCCCTCCGATTGAATGGTTCCAGCGTTTGCACCAGACTTGGACTGTGGACTTCGACTGGGAATCTGTACAACAACATCTGAATCGCCATGAGCATTTCCTGGGGAACATAAAGGATGAAGAGCATAATTTGAAGCTGCACTTCGTCCATGTTCGCTCGTCCAGGCCGAACGCTATACCCCTCTTACTCGTTCACGGGTGGCCAGGCTCATTCTACGAATTTGACAGAGTTATTGATCTTCTGAGTGAACCAAAAGATGCCAATGTACAAGCTTTTCACGTTGTGGTTCCGAGTCTGCCGGGATTTTGCTGGTCTTCCGCACCGCCACGTCGTGGCTGGACACTAAAAGACAATGCACGAGTTTTCAACAACCTGATGCTCGGTCTTGGGTACTTGAGCTATGGTGTACAGGCGGGCGACTGGGGCTCATTTGTAGCCAGAGAACTGGGTGCTCAGTACCCGGCTTGTAAGGCTGTACATCTGAACTTTTGCCCTGTACCTCTTCACACTCCAGATAACGAGTTGAGCCCGCGTGAGAAATTGGTGAAGAAGCGCTACGATGATTGGTTGGATGATCACTTGGGCTATGCTGTCTGTATGCGAACGAGGCCTCATACCATCGGCGTCGCGCTCATCGATAATCCAGTAGGAATCATGAGCTGGGTGGGAGAGAAGTACTACGAAGCTGCAGCTCCCCAGAAGGCGACTGATCCCGAATGGGACCAGGCGATACTTATCCAAAGCTCTCTGTACTACTTCACGGACTGCATCATGACCTCTATGCTACCTTACTATGAGAACGTCAAGCACGCCGAGTTCGGGTCTTATTTCACTAGACCTGAGAACAGGATCGACGTTCCCTTCGCTTACTCCTCGTTCCTCTACGATACTCGCCCGGGAACGGAAAGAACAGTCAAAGAAACGGGCAATATGGTTCAGTATAGAGGTACGTGATTGTAATTATCCCCAAAGGAACGTAACTGAACCTGCAAGTAGAGTTCGACAATGGCGGCCACTTTGCCGCCCTTGAATGTCCTGAAAGTATGGCTCAAGATTGCCATGAGTTCTTTGGGCGTTGGTTCAAGGCTTGATTGTATCACTTTAGCTGACTACGTCTTACGTACGAGCGAAATATTTGCGCCGGCCGGAGGAAAGGATTTCACAGGAATAACATCAAGTAGGTATCGAGATGGTAGGTCTCAACAATTTCTGGAATGGAGATAATGAACGCATTTGGAGCGGAGTGGGCGAGGATTGAACATGTAGATATTGGTGTCGATGGTGCCTGAATCCTCAGCACCATCGAGTACCACAGTGCCGATCAGATTTGGCTGCACAGTATGTAGATTATGGACAGCTTTGGATAGTAAGTAGTTATATTCTTTAAAATAGTTTGCCTCACTAAACAACAGTATTGGCATGTATATATTAGCTAAAGACGACGCGAATGTTCACTTCATGGTTCACTTCATGTAATTCGATTTGAAGAACTCATAAATTTGTAACCATGTTCTATCCCGTCTCTAGTCTATCATAATCTAAACATCCTTTTCTATCCCATCTCCAGTCTATGATAATCTAAACATCCTTTTCTAGTCTATAGTCTATGATAATCTGAAAAGCAATAAACCAATGACTCCTAACTCCAGTTTATGCATGCATTCGATAGCAATATTCCACCAGCTACTTAGAACTCTTGAGCGTTTTAGATGACGGCGTCATAAGGTTGCCCTTGTTGTGTTTCTTAACATATTCCTTGATTTGATTTCGAATGCTGTCAGCTTGCTGTTTCTTTTCTTTTTCTATATCCCAATAGTAGCCAACACCGTTGTACCAGCGAGAAGGCCAGTAATCGACCTGGTTGCGGAAATGGTGACCTTCGTCGCCAAGCATATGGTCCACTTCGTGGTTTTTGCCCACCCAGAAATGTTTGATAACCGGTACGTTTACCGGGTTTATAACCTTTGTTGTGTCAACGACTTGCTTCCCCTTCGAATTCTTTCTAGTCTTTCTTGTGTCGATAACGTTAAACAGTACGAAGGGTTTCTCGTCGTACTTTTGCGCAACTATCTCGGGACAGTATGGCTTTGCAGCCCTGTGATCAAAAGTGATAATTAGCAACGAACATGCCCTTTAAATGAAGAAACTTACGAGAAGGCGTGATATAAAATTATTCTCGTAGCATCCACTGATTTGCCTGAACTGGAATGATCTACCAAGACAAACCTATCCACAGCCAAACCATTCGGAAAGGCCGGAGCCCCACCGTCCTTTACTCCCTTCAACTTTGGACCAAGATACCTGTTGTAGTAGTTCATTAAAACTGCGTGTTTTGCTGGATCGTTAGCTCCAGGAATAACACCATAATTTTCGGGGTCGTCTTCGCGATCAGCTGGCTCCAGATATTCGTATCGTCTAGCTTTGCTGATAGGGATTGCTCCCATTCGAGGATGTTCGAAGCAGTATTTCATATAGCTATGTAGAGTTAGCCTATTTAAATTTCTGGACTCAAACTTAAACTTTTGCTAATAGTGTACATACGATCCACTATTACCAACAAAGAGGACAAAGTCCTTTGGCTGTAAACTTTTTACAAGTTCGTCACAGACTTTCTTAAGGAGTCTAAGTTTTTCTTGGGTGTACAGTTGGGGGGCGCGCGTGACGAGCTCTCTCTTAGGCGTCTTTGCACCCTTGATGATGGGAGGCGACTTGGGCTTCTTTGCGCCCTTGATGGGAGGCGACGGTTTAAACTTGATAAGTTTGTCGTAATTCTTTGCATCTTCCGCAAAGTCAATCCATTCATCGTCATCTTTTCGCTTTTCTAAGTGCAATATTAGATGCTGCCACACATATCTTCCAGGCAATAGACGTACCCATTGCTCTAACTTCATTAGGTGTACCTATGGCACCAACTTCATTGCGTTGCTCCACTGGGTTGGCGCAGGTGACATTCAAAAGAATGAAGCATATGGCCAGGAACCCAGCTTTTCGACTGACCATTGTGGTATTGGTGGTGAATGAAAGAATAATTTGGAGCAGATTGCGTTATTGGTGTGTTGTTGTGCTGATCAGGATAGAGACTACCTTCTATAGAGCATGCCATTACAGGCTTTATAAACATAACCTACCCTCTTATTCCACCTGCATTGGAAGACAAGAAAACTGTGGCCAGAAGACATCACGGTACAGAGAGTTGAAGCAGTGAATGTGGCATGAATGAGAGGACAAGCGTACATCTCAGGTGGACTCCCTTACCCCACACGATGAGAAAAGACAGCAAACGGAGTATAGACTAGTGACTATGTTAGACAAGCACACGTAGGGAGAATCAGTAAGAAAATTTTAAGGCCTTGAACATGACTATTTCCTTAGAGAGCCTGCTAGGATGGTGGAATCCCTTGCGGTACAGATTGAGATAAAACAAGGGAACAGATTCAAGATTCGGGCTGATAATAGTGTATACATATCACGGTCGAACATTCAAGATAGTTGCACGAGCCAATGACGGTCGTAACAGTGGTCACACTCGAAGATGAGGCCCAGGGAAGGCTATTCAGAAGTCGTAGGCTATACTTAGCCCGAAGGCGTACCATTTTCGAGGTTATCCGAAATCACTAAGGCGTCCAGTATCGAGGTAGAGTGAAGATGATGTATTTTCTGGCTTTGCGAACTTATGAAAGTCCCCTGGCCTTATGCCTGCCACCAGCAATCTTCTAAGTCAATATGTTATAAACTTAGCGTGCTTGATAGCATTGAACCGTTAGAACAGCCAGACATTACATCCTCACTTGGTTTCAATGTGGACCACTTAGTGATGGATTTCCTTTTCTTTCTCGCTTCTGCCCCAGCTACCAGGGTCGGGGGGATGCGCGTACGTGTGGGGGGCACATTCACACAGTACACTGGTTAATCTAATATTAGTTCTTTTCCTTCGTCATATTAGGCCTAATGAATGGTCTATTAAATGCAGAGATCATACGGATTACATCTCAAAAGAAGACATCTAATTGCCATAGCAGAATGATTTCTCCTACGCGTACTGTGTACTTACTCTTTACAGATAATTAACATCAACTTGTTAGATTGAATATCTAGCATCATTGGCTTACGAGCAGACGCAACTACAGACCACGAGATTCATGACCGAATGCGTCATTGAAGGCATGTGTTTTAAGCTTCTAGTTGTCCGCGATGACTGGCTTGGCAAATAAGAGGTCAGAAAGCACGGGGTACGGTGGGATTTCCTTCCGCGCCCCCCCTGCCTGCCGAGCTGTGGAGAGATGGCCCACAGGCCAATCTGTCGTCACCTTATTTCGTTCCTGCTGTATGTACGGAGTATCTGTGCTCAACAGATTGTCACTATTATTAGTTAAACATCGCGTAGGATTCGAATAGCGCACTTTCACGAAGGCCGGTGGCCGGACTCCGCTATAATCAGTCGACCCAGTAACCCCCAAACACCCTACACAGTAAACAGGAACCACATCTTCGGTCGGCTGCGATAGTCCCGGTCAGGTACTCTGCTCGCATGCTCCCTGACACCCGTCATTGCTTTACTCGCTATGGTCGTCAAGCTCCATTACATTTATGTTACCATAGCGGCGGAAGAGGCCAGATGGAGTAGAGATTCATCTTCAGTACAGTACAGAAAACCGCAGTGTGTGCTGTTTCGTTAACAAGTGTGATTACTAGTGAACGGCAAAGAGTACACCAGAGCGATCAAGGAGTCGGACAACTACAACTACTAGATCAAAAATCTCCGATGATATACGCAGCCAAGGACACATTGGAATGACATTGACATTTTTGTATCCTATTTCGAGGAAGCGACTCTAGCACTGGAGAAAAGATAAGACACCACAACAAGGACGCCCATCCGCCTAATCAAGGGCGCCTACCCCCCCCAAAACTTAGGGGCCTTGCCAAAAACCAGTGCCTCTAGCGCCCTAAAACAAGGCGTCCGCCCTTCATCCTTAGTCTGTTCCCTGCTCGTCAAAAAACAACTTCTGAATGCACCAGTCACTTTCAATTGTCGGACTTGGATTTAAATCTCCATACCTCCATGGAGACGCAGACATGTGCATCATTATTAATAAAACATCGGGCCTTAAATGATACACCCTTTACGCAAATGCGCTTATGTGCGATCTATAGTTGGCCAGCTCAGGCCACACCGGTCGCTCTGTTCTTTCGGACATAACTAAACCCATTCGTCAACGTGGACTATTTGGCCCTACAGTCCGGTTTCCAATCTTGAAGGTCGACAACTGTACACTATTACCCCATCTAGTAATTTCTGAGATAATAGAAACTTCTGTGCATATTTTTGGTATAAAAATCCTCACTACTTCTTTCATAAATGACAGAGTGTGCCTGCACCGATCCAACTACGGTTTACAGCTTCTCATTATAGCTATAGTATTTCATCATTTTGTACGGAAGAGAACTTGGCGTATGTACATGTGATTAGTCTCCTCGAGCGAGGCCAACAGCAATTTTCAGCATCTGACCTCTTCGGGGGATTTGCCTACATGTTTCGTCTTTCTTGTCTTAAAATCTTGCACTTTTCACTTGAGGGTGATTATACGGACAGTTCTCTCGTGAACCTCCGTAAGCCTTGAAAAGTAATGAGCACCGTCGAAGTGGATGCTCAGTCCAGTGGTGGTTTATATCCAGTTTCCTTCCAGCTTGATCAAAACATTTCCTCGAAAATTGCTTCAATTCTATGAACTCAAATGTTCAGGCTATCCCATCTTTAATCATGCTTTCGCTGTAGGAGTCTGATCCTGTTCGGACTAACCCAAACCCAGGAAGATGACGCAGATTCAGGATCGTGCGAAAGCACCTGATAAAGCACTTACTATTCTCTTTACAGAAAAGGAAAAAAAATACATATCTCGGGTCGTTAAAAGATTTTGTATTGTACTTGCGGTGACGAAATGAGATGAATAGTCGTAGACTGTAGGGCGGGTGTTGCTTTCCTCTTATATCCCTCTGGACAACATACGTCTATCTATACATCATAGAAAATAAGTATATAACATACAAATACAGACGCATCTCATACATATATGCTCGAATATATCATGACCTTAATTATCAGGCTGGTCTATGGCAAAAACTAGGACTAAGACCACAGCTATAGACGTGCATTAGGAGACATGGGTTTCGTGACGTAGTAAGTCCTGTTATGGGGTCTTTTTAACATGTCTGTGAGGTGCCGATCGTGATTTTGCATCGCGTACGAAGTTGGCGTGAAAGGGTCTCGGTACGAATCCAGCGTCAATGTTACATGTTGAGTGTGGGGTTTTAAACCCCAGGCATTTCCCATATTTAAGATGGTATTTCCTCAGTGATGGCTCAGTCTGATCAGGTGCTATTGCTTTCGACTGTTTCACGCAAATCATGAACATCTACACATCCACGATGTCGATCTATGTTATTCTATTCAATCTTGTTAGGTTCATGTGCATACGGCCGTCGGAAGATAAGTGATGAACATTGGTCCGCTCTATATATAATCACCGTCAGTAACATCACAGAAACACTAGAACTTCCATTCCTGCTTCGCTAGTTCTCGCACATCCTGAGTCAATCCCTCTGGATGCTCTAACGCAGCGAAGTGTCCACCATCATTGCGTTCTACTCGGTGAAGTTAGTTTCACGTCCAATATTGAATCAAGCCGAGGTTCTATATCCCATAAATAGGAATACTCACCTTTGTAGTACACCAGATTTCCTGTTCGTTCTACAGCCCTCTTTGATGATGGCTCCGTATCCCAAAAGAAAGATGTATATCCGAATGGCACCTGAATCCGGTTTTCTGGCTGCATCGCAAACGTTGCAAAGTTCTCATGGCGAACGTTTTCATAATAGCACAGCATTGACGGCATTATGCAGTCAGTAAAGTAATAGAGGCAGGCTGTAGTAAGGATTGCTTGAGTCCAGAAAGGCAGCTTTTGTTTTTCAGGGTCAGCAGCTTCGTTGTACTTCTCGCCCACCCACATCAAGATCCCCATGGGATTATCATTGAGACCAATTCCTATAGTGTGGGGCTTAAACCCAAGTCACATCAGTAGTCGACATGAAAGTAGGAGTTACAGCTTGGGACCTACCCGAGTTCGCATACAGACAGCATAGCCAATATGATTCTCCACCCAATCGTCAACTCTTGCAGCTACTGCCTTCTCTCTCTCAGTGTACTCAACGCCTGGTGGTAGAGGACTTGGAGAGAAGTTGCAGTGTAACAGCTTGCAAGAGTCGGTGTACTTTGCGCCAAGCTCACGGCCAACGAAGTGTCCCCAATCACCACACTGGACCATGTATTCAGAGTAACCAAGCTCCTTCATCAACTTATCAAAAACGCGTGCGTTATCCTGCAACGTCCAACCTGCACGAGGGGGCCACGAAGACCAGCAGAATCCCGGCATGCTCGGCACTACAACGTGAAAGGCTGGATCATTAGGGTTTTCCGGATGAGACAGGGGTCCCCACACCTGGCTGAACTCCCAGAACGATCCTGGCCAGCCGTGAACCAACAACAAAGGTATTGCATCTGGGTTCTCTGCTCGAGCGTGAAGAAAATGAATCTTCATGTGCTCAATATCGGCCAGGTAGTGGGGGAATTCGTTTATCTTGTCCTGTACTGGATACCAATCATAGTCCTTCGTCCATGCATTGTACAGATTGGTGGCCCATTCGTACTTTGGTCCTGGAGAACATCGTTTAGCTCTGATGCTCAATGCCTTCATACGGTTCGTGGATGAGGATTACCTACCGTAACGATCAGCGGCGCCTGGGACAATTTCGCGGCCAGGGAGCCGTGTGTCTTCAAGTTTTCGTTTTAGTCGTTCCACCTCTGCAATGGGGATATCGACTTTGAAAGGCTTAATTTGCGACGAATTCATTGCGGAAGTGGGGTAGATGCGAGTGGTTCAAGCCTGGAGTGGATGTCTTGTGAAAATAGTCAGATTTCTTCGTAGATTCTATCAATATTATATCCTTACTTATAGTTATTTATCTTCTCACTTAGCACAAACAAAGCTGTGATTACTACCTAATCCGGAAGTTAATGCTGTAAGCTGATCTCGACACGAATTCAAGGCCAAGCGAGGTGGCGAGCTCGTCCCGAACAAGAAATTAGAGGCACTGCCTGCCAAAAGATACTGCACTATGAGATCACTGCTTGAGTAATCTCTCATATGGCAGATTACTCTAAAGAAGCAGATATCCATAATCATGCATGTACATAAAGGACGATTGTCGAGAAGAAAGTAGTCTACTCGAACACACACTCCGGATAACATCCATCGCTTAGAAGTCAAACTTAGTCTACTCTTGGGTATACCTTCCTTTCCTCATTCATTTTTGAATCGGACGAATATGGCATTTAAGGGTTTGGTCGTGCTCCTGGTATGTCACGGCTGGTTATTTTGTTTCATTGTAAAGGTGAATACGATGATAATTGACGACTTCGCAGACGGGTGCCTCTATGGGCATAGGGGAATCCATTGCGAACAAACTGGCTGAAGAGGGAGCGAGTCTTGTGCTTTTATCGCGCTCAGAGGTTTGTCTGGCCTCGACCAAATTCGGCTTATGCTATGTCTAATGTAAGGAGTACAGGACAAGCTTGCGCAGCTCACCAAAAGGCTGCAGGGCATAAATTCTAGCGGCAAAGTGATATATCGAGCAGTAGATATTGGAGACTATGCATCAGTTGATAGTGCTGTGGCATCGGCTATTGAAGATATGGGTGCATTGGACATACTCATCAATAATGTGAGTTGGCTTTGCAATTGAATCAACTAGTTGCTGACAACTTTGCAAATAGGCCGGCCTAGCACTGGGGGCTCCGGCGCGCTTTCCTGACCTGAAGATATCAGATGTGTCCACCATGAACAACACTAATATCAACGGAATGATGTTTGTAACTCACTCAGTATTGAACAGATCTATGATGCCGCACAAGGCAGGCACGATTCTTAACATCACCTCCATCACTGGACTGGAAGTTCCACCGTTCCCTGGCGAAGCTGTATACCACGCAAACAAAGCTTGTCAGGAAGCATTCTCCAATTCCTTACGGAATGAGTTGAGCGAAACTAATATTCGAGTCCTTGTACTCCGCCCCGGATGTGTTGCAACGAATTTCCATTCCCTACGTGTTGGACACGTTAAGGAGAAGTATGATAAGTTTTTCGAGGGGTTTAAGTAAGGATAACCACACCCTAATTCCATAAGCCGCGATGTAGCGTCAGTAGCTAATAACAACATCGACCAGGCCCTTGGAAGCAGAAAATATTGCTACATCAGCAGTATATATGCTCCAACAACCAATGAATGTGTCGATCAAGGCAATGGATGTTGTTCCTTCAGGTAAGTCGTCAATTCAGGTGGGTCAACGGCTTCTACTGACAACCGACTTTCTGTACAGCTCAACGATCGATTGTCGTATTTGACCGCACATGGAGCAAAAGAAATGCGTAAGAGGTTTTGAGGATTACATGGCAATGTTCGCCCTATATAACAGCCGACAAACGAGAGAACAGGGTTTGCACGTTTGCACTGAGATGTTTTGATTTCCATATATCGGGTGCAAGAACTATGATAGAGATATATTGAATCAAATACTTCAATCTCCAAATGCGATACCACAGTGCTCAGATATATGACAACGTTGATGCAATCTCTGTACGATCTTAATAACACAAATCTAAACCAAGTCATATAGTTCTTTAGCACAATAAGACCTTTTCAACCTCCATTAACTTTGGATTGAAGAACGAAGGAATCCCGAGAAAATTTGTCAGAACTCTCCATAGTCTTCTCACAACACCAGACCGGGGTACCAATACGAGCTCATCCTTCATTCGGCTGAATAGCATAGGCACCATCGAGTCACTGATATACTTCGGTATCTAGAAAGAGATAGCAATGCCTACATTTACCACATTGGAACGATCAGCATCATGGAAGGAGATGTAACAACTTTACTCCACTCAGCAATTCCCTCATGATCGATCATGAAGGTATAATACAGTAGATGGATGCCAATACCAAAAGAAAATAAAAGATATAATTCTTTCAAAGTTGGATTTGTTGAATTGGTCTCATATATTCTCTGCAGTGAATTGACCAACTCCAAAACTGCACAGTCACGTGTACATAATTATACAGGTCTCCACAAGTTAATTTATGCCATCATTGACTTATACTACATAAATCTTGCCAACTAAGGTTTCCTCTAATCTGAATACATGCATCGTATCTGAGCCATCTATTGCCCCATTCTGATTCTAAGTTCACCCTATTGCTTTGAGTTATTGTCAAGGATTAGCCTGGAAGAAACACTAATATTCACTTCGTAGATTTGGTATGGTGCTTAAGTTTACCCTTTCTGGTTCGAGCATGACATTCGGGGTAATCTCAGGCTCTGATACCACCAGATGTTCTGGACTTCTCCAACTCTCTCCGCAATCTCCACGTTTGGAACACATGCCCTTTCCGGCCCGTCGCTCAAGTCTCCTCTGGCAGAGTGCCTAAAACATCAGAATCCGGGGTATTTTGCCTCCACATAATAGATACCCGAAGCTCAAAGTGCTGGAAGGGGTCGGCTGTGACTTTCAGTTCGCACTATGCACGATTGTGGGACAACAGAGTGATTGAAGGGCAATACTGTGTTTGAACGGTCGACATACTCTCTGTCTTACAAGAAATTATCTTTATAAAGGGTACGCCTCGACATTTCTTTTTCATTATCGCAATCACCTTCACTCTTTTAAAAACTGTCTGCGAAGACTACCCAATTACAGTCGGCCAACAGCAAGAAACGATGCAACCACTTACTGGGAAACAACTTGACTGGGCAGTCATATCGTGCTGCTCGGCCGCTTTCCTCCTTTTTGGCTATGATCAAGGTGTCATGGGTGGCTTGGTCTCCACCCCGGAATTTTTGAAATCATTCAATCACCCTACTCCTGGATTGCTTGGAATTATCGTCGCCATCTACGATATCGGCTGCATGATCGGCTCATTGTGTACCATGTACATAGGAGATGTCCTCGGCCGACGGAAATCAATTGTAATAGGAGGAGTTCTAGTATGTTCGCCGTACGCAACTGTTCCACGCTCGCGCTAATACCCTCCCTCCAGATCATCATTGGAGCAGCTTTGCAGAGTTCGGCGTTCAGCGTCGCCCACATGATCGTGGGTCGAATTGTCACTGGTAAGTAATTCCATTCCAAGTATGGGGAGCTTACTGACGCAGCGTTCCCATAGGCCTTGGGAGTGGCATGAACACGACCACTGTGCCTATTTTCCAGACTGAAATGTCTCAAAGTCATCGTCGCGGAGCGGCTGTGATGGGAGAGATGGCTTTCGTCATTTTTGGAATAGTTGTATCGAAGTATGTGATCTTCTCTACCATAGTATCCGCAGTTCTAACTCCGGGCCTTAGCTGGGTAGATTTTGGCTTCGTCTTTGGCGGGGGAGTGCAGGGTTCTGCAGTGTGGAGGGCACCACTGGCACTCCAGGCAGTATTTCCCCTAGTCACTTTCGCCATCTTGCCGTTCATCCCTGAATCCCCACGTTGGCTTGCATCTAAAGGCCGGAACGATGAAGTTCGGGAGATTGTGGCTCGCCTCGAAGGAAAAGGCTATACAGCAGAAAGTGACGTGGTAATTTCCCACTCACGACTGATCATTGAAGCTGCACAGCATGAGGCCGAAATTGAAGCGTCCTGGATGGACCTTTTCCGCAATGGGGAGCTCCAAAACCTTCGTCGAATGTTGCTAGGAGCGATCCCCCAATTCATTCAACAAATGACAGGTATAAATGCTGTCGTCTACTTTGGTCCGGCGATCTTTTCCGCCTCACTCGGCCTCACGCCCCGAATGGCTGCCATTGTTGGCGGCTGTGGCTCCATCTGCTTCTGGATTGGGTCCTGCACACCTCCTTTCTTTATTGAGAAGGTGGGTCGAAGGCCAATCTTTTTAGTCGGTCTAATCAGCACCGCGTTGGCTATGACGGGCTTAACCGTTGCGATATACTATGCCTAGTTCTCGGCGACCAAAGTGTCAAGTGGATACGGAGCCCTTGCTTGCATTCTCCTGTACCAATTTTGCTTCGGTGCATCATGGGCTGGTGTTCCCTGGGTCTACGCCCCCGAGATAAACTCTCTACGCATGCGGAACAGAGCCGCAGCAATTGCGTCCGCAACTGAATGGCTCTCCGCATTCATTGTAGTCGTCATCACGCCCGTGGGCGTGGCCAATATTGGTTGGCGATTCTATCTCATCTGGCTCGTAAGCTGTGGACTTGCGTTGCCATACATGTATCTTACGTGCCCGGAGACCAAAGGAGCTACCTTGGAGGAGATGGATCGTTACTTCGCCACCCAGAGAAGCTGGATTGTCATCAATGCAAAGAACATCAAGGAATACAACCAAAACTACCAGGAAGACCCAATTCAAAGGGAAAAGCAGCTACCCAGTACCCAAGAAATCGAAGTCAGTGGCTGAGGAACATGTCACGACTTGACGACTGGGGTCTACTGATGTTTTGGTCAATGTGCAAGACTGCACAAATTGGGCTACAGACATTTTGTAGTACTTGTCATGATGCTATCGTCACCCGGGTCCCGCACAGTCTGGCCACTTTCTATGGGGAGATTGGCTAGCAGACCCCATGACGTTGGATACTAGACCGATAGACGTATGTCATTGTGGCGGCTGAGAGTTGGTATTGAATCCATGGTAGTACATTTGAATCTTACTGAATCCTACCTGTGCATCTCGGTAACGACTCATATCCCTCATGAGACTGAAATAAATTCTCTTCTCTTCCAACTGTCCTCTCTTGTGCTGACCGCCACCTGCCTCATTTATTGTTTGCTATTGATTCGTTAGACACTACATCCGCCTCAAGTGAAAACATGACCGCTGAAGTATCTAAAATGCAAGATAAACAGCATCACATTAGGTCTCCCCCTTCGGGGTAAAATAAATTGTGGCTTTCATGAAAGTAGGCCGTGCCTCGACTTACGTGGAGCACCCGAATATCGTGACGAATTACGTACCGTGCTCTCTTCAAAATCATCGGGAGGGTGCTGGCGCATGAATTACATGGATGTTATGGCCTTCTATCGACGGTTGATCGCAACAGCATAAAATTATACTTTAGTCTATGTACGTCAAGGATCAGCCATGGATCGATATTGTTGACGTAGTACTCCATACACTTAAATCTATGGACTGACAACTCTCTACCAAAAGCCACCTGACCTGGTGCACGAATAGTGTCCCTGTATGATCTATGCTTGGCCAGATGAATTCTTCCCTTTAGTCGTCGAATACACAGACCGGAAGGAAGTCCTGTCCGTCGATGAGCCTTTTCCTGTCCGTGATGCGTTCTACAACTGCGAAGTCGTTGTCCAAGAGCTCGAAATCGCCACCAAGATTCTCCAAAATTCTTGAGCTCGTCACGGTTTTGGGAATCACGGACCATCCCTTCCGGATGCCCCATGCAAGGAGAACCTGTGCAACGGTCTTCTGGAGTCCTGCGGCTACCTCCTGCAATGGATGAAGGCTATAGAGGGGCGAGTCTACCGAGCCGAGCGGAGAGTAAGCAGTTAAGTGGATGCCTCGCTTGTCACAATATTCGAAAAGCGATGACTGCGGGTTCATTGGATGTAGTTCTACCTGATTGACGGCCGGGACGATGGTGGTAGATGGCGCATCAAGAAGACGGTCCAAGTGGGCGGTTGTGAAATTCGATACGCCAATTGCCCGGACGAGACCGCTATGAACGAGTTGCTGCATGTCGGCCCTAAAACTCGGCTATCAACAACTAATTGCAGGCCTTGACGAGGTTTTAGCGAAAGGCCTTACTTACCAAGTCTGGACGTAATCCCAATCAGCCAATGGAATGTCGGCGGCTGTGTTAGATGCATCCTCTGGAAGAGAGACCGGCCTATTTGCAGTTTACTCAGTATGTAGCCAAACAAAAGATTGAAGAGACAGCTTACCAGTGTATAAGGTAGAGATCGAGATATTCAAGTCCCAAATTCTCGAGACTCTCCCTGACACCTTGCACGACACGATTGTGATATGTATTCCATAACTTGGTTGTTACGAAGATCTGGTCGCGGGGCACGCCGCTGGCCTTGATACCACGACCTACCTCTGCTTCGTTACCGTAACGAAGTGCACTGTTCGTAGATCAGCTGTGTCATAGAAAACGGGAAGTTTTGCTACTCACGCATCAATGTGATGATAGCCATTGCGGAGTGCGAACTCCACGGCTTCAGCAACCTTGTTTGGACCTGAGCGCCAAGTTCCCAGACCAACTGAATAAATGTCATTACTGCTATATATACCGTATATCGTGTCTTTTACCTACCTGCTGGGATTTTATGTCCATTGCTCAGCGTAAAAGTCTTCATTGTGCAGTAGTATTGGGCGAAATGAGTTTTCGACGACAAGATTGTCAATTGAATAATCCCTAAAATACTGACATTGCCAAGACTGATACATCTTGAAGGCATTAAATCTCAAGCACTTCTTAGGCTATCATTACCCAAAACGTTAATTTGAAAATGGCAACCAGAGGCATTTGTTCCTTGTGAAGACAATGGAGTGAGTTGGACTATCTCTGGCTGGACCCTTGCAGAATCAGGCTAGCATATACTTTCCCCGGGTTTCCAAGGAAAACCCAGACTACACCGGAGTATCAAAAAATGAGGGGGCACGAGGGCGCGACCACTTCCTACATACCTACTTATATAAGTCTCTCGGGTCCCTTTGGTCAGGAGCAAAACAAGGATAGCTATTCGATATCTTTGGCCAGATCTCTTCCCAATTTCCAGAGCCCAACCCACGTCTTGAGAAAAGACACAGCATGCCATTGACTGGGTGGTTAGGTAGAGGCAAACGGCTACAAGTCGGCATCTCAAGCACATGCCTTCTAGCTTTCGTCTTATTTGGCTATGATCAGGGTGTATTTGGCGGCATTCTCCAGAACGAAAACTGGAAAAACCAATTCGATCACCCTAACGATGTGATGACGGGAATCATTGTCAGCTCCTATACTCTTGGCTGCATTGGTGGCTGTGTCTGTACGGCTCCTTTACACAATTTTTAGAACGACTCCCTGATGAATATAGTGAACTTCTTCCTCGGCGAGCTCCTTGGCCGACGCAGAGCCATTCTTCTAGCTATGGTCCTGATCAGCATTGGGGCAGTGCTACAAGCTGCATCGTTCGGTCTGGTCGAGCTATTCTTTGGGCGTGTCATCACTGGTCTAGGTACTGGAATGAAATCTTCCACCGTCCCTTCATAGTAAGTCTTCCACATAAACCTCAAGGCTTAAACCTAAAACCAATCCAGTCAATCCGAACTCTGTAAACCACATCTTCGCGGTCGACTGGTTTCGGCAGAACTTCTTTTCGTAGCAGTTGGGGTCGTCTTCGCATAGTGAGTTAAGTTGCAACTCTGTCATGAAACTGTTACTAAAGATCTCCACAATACAGTTGGCTGGACTACGGTCTGTCCTTTGTCGGCGGCTCTCTTGCTTGGAGATTCCCACTGGCATTCCAGATACTATTCGCGGCTATCGTTATGATTTTGCTCTACGACCTCCCCGAGTCCCCCAGATGGTTGTTCAAACGCGGCGAGCAACAGAAAGCCATCGATGTTCTTTGCCGAGTCTTTGACGAAACCGAAGATAGCGAGTTCATCCAAGCCGAAAAGGCGTCTATCAATACAGCTCTCGAGCTCGAGTCACTCGAGAACAGTTCGGGATTTTTCAGTATTTTGAAAAAGGATGCTGTGAAGACTCGCAGGCGAGTCATATTGGCCTATGCTGTAATGGTACGTCTTCAAAAATATGCACAACTTTTGGTGGTAGCTAAATTACAAAACAGATTATGGATCAAGCCACCGGCATCAATCTCGTTGTATTCTATGTTCCATGTTCGTTCCCTATTTACATTTAGCAACGCTCATTTCTAACCAACAATAGCTGCATTGGTCCTAAACGTTGGCATGGATCCTAAGATTGCCCAGATTGTCTCAGGATGGTAAGCGAGATCAAATTCTTCCGACACTATGACTGCTAATACATCATAGTGTCCAGGTTGTCTTCATGCTTGGGTCGTTGCTCCCCACATTCGCTATGGACAAGATGGGACGTAGACGCACAATGATTTTTGGCACATTTGGGCTTGGCTTTTCCATGATGATGATTGCCATTCTGCTCAGCTTTGAAGGGAATACAAAGACTGCATCGGCAGCTGTTGCCTTCTTCTTCGTTGTAAGTCATACCATTGTATTGTCCTGTGGTCTTTAATTTGACATTTCATAGTATATGTTGGTTTTCGGTCTGACTATCAATTGTGCGCCCTGGGTCTACGTACCCGAGATTCTTCCTTTGCATGCTAGAATTCGAGGATCCGCTTTGGCAATTTCTTCAGAATGGCTCTGGGTAAGCTTAACATGGCTATTTACGGTTCGGAAACTTACATTCCTACCAGAATTTCGTAGTTGTTATGATCTCTCCAGTCCTCATCAACAGAATTCAGTGGAAGGGATATCTCGTATTCATGGCCATTGCGGTACAGTATATCTTACGCATTTCGTTTAGGAATACGCTGACATCATCCAGTACGCTTTTGTCCCGATCATATACTTCTTCTATCCAGAGACAAGTAATCTCAGTCTCGAGGAGATTGACTATCTTTTCCTAGACGGAGGTGTAGCTGCAAATGCATTTGTACGTCCCGCCCGTGGCAAAGGAAAGCTGACCCACGGCGATGTGGAAATTATCAGCAAAGAGAAGAATGAGGTGTCTAGGATGGAGAAGTAGCTGCAATTGTGTATGCAATCCAACACACAATGGAGAAAAGTGTGGAAACACCTAGGCTGCATATCAACATACCCCTCTGCCCTTTGTTCTTCAGCAAGGTAAAATTCGATACGACGGAAAGAAAATTTGCGGAGAGACACATCAACAAAATAGAAGTACCTCAACATTACTGCCCACATCATTTCAACATACATATACATTCATCGCGGCTTTGGCACTAAATACATTGAGCATTCTACCATCACAATGTAAATTTACTTGAGAATTGCATACAAATTACTGTTGGAGTACTTGCACGCTAGGACTTTCTGGCAGTGAAAATGGAAAGAAAGATCCTAGACGGGGAACAACATTGCTATGTGTGCGAGAGACAGTCTGATAACTTCACATGACTCTCAATGTCTGAAGGTGGAGCAGAACATAACTCCATTTACCAGAGATAGCGCATCTGCTCCTTGAAAAGGTCAAAACGGTTGCAAAGCAAACCCTCTTCAAATTCCGGTAATAGTATCAAAGAGATTTCATCATCTATACACACTCTTACAATAACCAATCTTTCCCTGTTGTCACTTGCGATCAGATATCTGCGCCCATTCATCATTGATGCGTGACTAGTGCCAAGCGAGACATCTGATTGGACGGAAGGTTGATAGGAAAATTGCCGTTTTTGGACGGAAAGCAATTGCTCTGAACTTCCTGGGCGATGAGACTTGGCTACCTTTAAGTAGCTCAGCAAAGGTCTGGGTTTTTCAATGGAATGAATAGGTTTACTGTAGTATAGACATAGTTATGTATTTAAAATAGTCGGAAATCTGTCTACGTGAAGTTACTCACATGAGAAGGAAGCGTGTAAGGGAGATGAAAATGCGGGTTCGTTTGGGCACAGTTATTCGGCAGCGTTGGGTGAGGTTTCACATCATACCAAGCATATTGCCATAAAGTAGCTAGAAGATGGGTCTGGGTAGGTTTGCAATAGGACATGGAACAGTTTGGCCGTCTCATTTTCCTCCTGTGTCAAAATTCTCGAGATCGCTTCGTGGGAAACCTAATCCGAAACACGTCGCAAAGCGTTGAAGAGAGTTACATGATAATATAGATTGATATGTAGAATTCACAACTAGCTGTTCTTACTTAGAACGTGTAGCAACGCCGATAGATGCCAGACTCCGATACGCTCATAACATGATTGATCATGATCTATTCTAGATAACTGACAGATAGGGGTGTCGACTGGAAGAATGATAATGATATGTGCGATTGCAGATTCCAGAGCAATCTGGAGGCTACTCCACATTGCATGAACACATGCGTGTGGGTGGCTTGAGCATAGCCAGACTACTATCTGCAGTTCACGACACAGACTCGTTTTGGGGCTTGACTTCCTATATGACTCCACAGAACTGGTCCCAACAGTGCTCCCAATGGGGACATCAAATCGTTAGAAAGTGATGGGTCAAATGATCAGTTCAATGTACACTTTCAGGTTGCCTCAATGTCAGGTTTCTGAGGTGGATTTGAATCCGCCGCCTGCTCTTCAACCGCACTCTTCTCTTTCGCGCCTGGCGCTTCTTTCACGACTTTAGCTTCGACAAGCTGTATGAGATATGCGCCCACGTTTCCTGCCCCATCAATATGGCTCAGGCGCGTGTCGAATAGTTTAGCATCGCGGAGCAACCTATATCAAGTTAGAACCATTCAGTTTTGCTTCGGATAACGCATTACTTACCTTGCTTTACCAGCTGGAGTCTTCACCACAGCCTCCTTCAACAACGCTCCGACTTGCTCACGATAACTTTCGAAAACCGGGCCCATGATCATGCGAACTGTCATTTCATTCAGATACTTGGTGATGACTTTGTGCAGAGTGACAGTGTCTTTGGTGAGCGATTCCATGTTAGCACTGACATCACGCTCAGTATCCTGATCCCATTCGACCTTTTTAAGACTACGAGTATGCACTGTGGCTCGACCGCTCAGGACTTCTGTAAGTTTCTCGTGGATCTTCACTTGCTGATCCTGGTAAAGTCGCTTCACGTTGTCGTACTCGGCTAGAGAAGACCGCGCCCCCGAAGCATGGCGTCGTGCAAACTCGCGAATATATGGTAGTATAGCAATTCCTAAGCTCAAGGTTTGAGACGCAATGGCAAGATGTTTGGTGTTGATGTTCTTCAACCCTGCGCTATGCCGAGCACCCGCACCGAGAATCAGCTGACACAGCCGCGAATTGAAGAGTTTCAGATAATCGCAGAGGGAGGCAGATACCTCCCCTGTCATGCTGGGAATGTTTGCCAGTAATGCTTCAAAACGGTCGATGCCACGGAGAACAATAGAAGATGACTCAGAGACAATGTATTTCTCTTCATCAACAGTCGCAGCGGTGGGATTCTTCGATTTCTCCTTGGTTGTTCCATTGCTTTGAGATTGTGATGAAACAGCTTCATGCTCGCTAATGTCTGCGAGAATATCACCGCGCTCAGTCCAATCGCCATGATCACTTGTCATTCCCTGGAGAATCCTGGCCAATACGGCGTTGTCCGCATCGTCAAAGTCTTTCGGGTCCCATCGGTCAGAATCCATAGAGTGAATAAGCTGTTGCTTTTCGAAGTCTGCGAATTTCGGAATGAATTCGTTGATGTGATTATTGACAACGCCTTTCAAAGCCGCACCCGAGCGCCCAGATACTGCCTCGCACTCATCTGCAAAAAGTCTGCAAAGATTGAAGTACCTCAAAAATCGATCCAATGGAAGATTCGTAGTGGCTTCTGAGCGAACCTTGAGAAGTTTCGTAATCTGGCTCTGTGCTGCGTCAACAGCCTGTCCGAGGAGGCTCGACATATCCAGAGCCTGCATGAGTTCTTCCTGCAATGCGTTTGGACCGGAGGGAGGGATATTCCCACCAAGATACCCATCGATGCTGCCAATGTTTGGACTCCTGGGAGGCGAACGAAGGCCGCCGCTGGACGCGGGTGGAGTACTGACTCCACTGGTAACGTCGAGAAGGACCTTGATCTGAATGCTTAATCTGCGAATGGCCTCCCCAATATCAGTGAAAATGTTGACAAAGAATTCCTCGGCATCCGCAGGATCCATTGCGCGTAGATTACGGGCCAATATTGAGTTTTTGTCTTGCTGGCTGTGGCCCCGGCCACTTCTAGTCGAAACAGATGTCATAGACTCCGCATCATCGTCGGTGGAACTGGGGAGATAATGTCGAATAAGAACCTTCATCTCGCGAAGGATCGCATCCCGAAAGGCAGAGCTGGCTTGGCTAGTAAAATTGGAGCTACTCAATCCCATAAGGTTTGTTCGCAGATCATGACGAAAGGAGTTACTGGTGTTCAGATAGGCTGGTAGGACGGACTTTAATCGAGAGTGCTGTCCACGTGCTCGTTGCGAAGTAGTTACCCATCGTGTTAAGGTATCGCGGTTGTTCACGCTCTTCACATGCTGTCGTAGATCTGAAAGTAATGTCTCCAAGAAACGGGCTTCGAAGCCCTTGCCAATGCGGTATTTTAGATCTTGTAGGCCCTCTCCCACGCCATCTAAAGCTCTAAGATGTCGTAGATCCGTTGTGAACGCAGGTACATGAGCGGGTATCCATGAAGCATCATTGGAAGGATCAGAGGTATCCAAGTCACCAGAAATCAATCGCTCCACCGTGCCCAAACGGTTTATAGCAACTTCAAGATCGCCCTTGTCGACGACTTCGTCGCAATGTGACAATCCAGTCATAACTGCATGCAGTTGATCCGTTGTATCAGTCAACCTCCTCAAGTTTTCTCGTCGTCTCTTCATATCAACGATCTTCAGCCCACCAACAGCCATCTGCTCGTCCAAGCGACGCAGATCCTCTCGCACAGCTTTAATTTTGGCAACCGAATCCGATGCTTCTGACTGTAGTTCGCGCAAGGACCCCAAAGCTGCAAAAAAAGAGGTTGAAGCCGTAGATATAGAAGATATCAGGTGTACTTCAACTGTGTCCATATACCAAGATAGCTTCTCCTGAAGTATTGCATTTGTGGCCAATGCCTTCCGTCCGGGTTGCTGAGGAGGTTCGAATGATCCATTGGCAATATTTACATCATCGCTGCTCTTAGACTGTACCGGTCGCACTACCTCAGATCGCTCGCTAACAACATCAAAAGTGCGTGGATTTTCCAGACGAAAGTTTTCATCAAAGTAAATATTGGGTATCGTAGACAACGGCGTAACGGTAGGAAGTGCACGCTTCGATCCGCTTGCGCGTCTTTTTGGCTTGGGCGACCCGGAGGGTGAGAAAACGCCGCCCGATAGTTTTGGAGTGGCTGCAGGCGAAGCGCCTCGCAGACCAAGTTCGGAAGTGTCCACGGAATCATCCTTCCTGGCAGAGTCTCGCCCAATTATTGAAGCGGTATCGCCCTCAGCCTCGGCTTTAGCTCTCTGGAAAGCATCATATAGATTGCCAACCTGTGAGAGGTATGGACTGAACGCTGACGGCTCGATATGTGGGATGTTCGGTAGGGTTACGGGTGGTATATCTTTGGTAGACGGGGGTTTGTGTTGTGATAATGCCGCGGAAGCCGATGTATGTGGTAGCATGCCAGTGCGGACAATGGGGGGCTGTAGTAGAGTTGAGATGGCTACGTGTATATCAGCAAGAATGCCCGCGACTAAACAGATATTCCACAGCTCGATTACCATTTTGGTTGTGTTCCCTCACCGCGCCTATGCTTGATTTGAATGAGGTATCCAAGGCTCCCCCGAAGGAGTGTATTGAACTAGACGTTGACCCACGACGGGGCTGGTACCGGCTGGTGGAGCTTGATCTTATATTCCAATCGTGTTGAGGGAATGGGAATTGCGACTGTGACTGCGGAGGCGAATTGGACAGATTGAAGCTCTCTGTAGACTTCCGTGTGGACGGAGAAGCCATGGTGGAGATGCGCGTTGGCTACTGGATGGTTGAGGCATAAGGGATCATGGGAAGGCGTGTACGGTTCTGCTATTCGCGGTTGCGATACATTGCAAACTAGAAATGTATTTGACGGAAAGGAGGGAGGTCGAAAATGGGCGTTGGTTCTTGTAGAGCTGTGCTGTAACCATCCCAAGAAGCTCAAAGACTTGATGACATCTGTTCGGGGGCCTGCACACACTCAAACGCGCGCGGACCCTCTATTATCTTAGTGCTAGACCTGAAGGTTGGTACTGGATCCCGGCTGGCACACGCATGCACGCGCTAAGCTGTTTCCAGTTTCCCGGGCACTAAGTCGATCTTCGTTAGACCATACCATGTCGAACCAAACATCTTGATTGTTGCCCTTTCGTTCCGAGCAGGATCTATAAAGCGTCACCAATACATTTCTTAGCACATTGAGGACTTGTGTAGCCGGAATCACTGCTCTAGACTCATGATTACAGACGACACATAATTAGCACCAAACTTTGGCAAAAAATAACCCCAATAACTAACTGCCTACTGTGTAGGAATACTTTTGTAGTCATACATGATCAACGAACATGATCAAAACTATCAGGGTGTTTTACACCTCATAGATGAGGCTAAAGAAATTATGCGAGAGTAATCACTGACTGCTTCTGGGGATCTTGTTGTTCGTCTCACATCTCCATTATCATCAAAAGCCAATTCAATTTCAAGTTCGTCGGATTGAGAAGGTTTACTAGTGTGAAGCAGTCTAGATTGCATGTATTATGTAGGTATCGTAGAAACACTGCAATTTGCAAAAGGCTTGTGTACATTGAGTAGGCCCGTGTGGCCGAAAGAATGCAGAAAACGAGATCAGGAGCGAGAGATTCAGCAGCAGACTTTTTCCGAGAGATGTTAGTCGACAAGAACTAGACATTCTAGTTCATACCCCAGCGTGGAGCGTTGAGAATGATACCCATCAGACCACCGGAGATGATACCAGCGGTGGGGAGAGTAACGATCCAGCCCATGTAGATCCATGCAACCATGCGCCAGTTGATAGCTCTCCAGTTACCGCTGCACAAACCGACACCCACGGTAGCACCGCAGATGCATTGCGTAGTCGCTAATCAGAGTGTTAGTACACATCCATCACAGCAACAAATACATGGACATTTGACTTACAGACAGGAAGCGCAAGCTTGGTGGCAAGAATGATAGTGATGGCAGCTCCCAGCTCCATGGAGAAACCACGAGACGGGGAGTGAAGAGTAATCTTGTTACCCAGTGCGCGCATGAGATTGTAACCGTATGTCCACAAGCCGATAACGATACCAGCACCACCAAAGGCAAGAATCCAGTCGGGCACAGGGACTTTGGTGCCGAGCTTACCGGTGTTCCAGACAAAGTAAATCGTCGTGTAAGGTCCGATTGCATTAGCAACATCGTTAGCACCGTGAGCAAAGGAAGCAGTCGCAGCAGTCATGATTTGGAGGAACGAATAAGTGTACTCGGCTGAGTTCAACGTTAGTTGGTCTTCTGGTGGCACGGTTGTGAAGAAAGTTCTTACCTTCGTTGTTGAAATGCTCTGCTGCAGCATGCATCTTCTCAAGGTCACCCGAGAGGAAGTCTTTCTTCTTCTGCTGCTCCACAAGGTCCTGTTGCACTCCGTGCAAGAAAGCATATTTGAGCCAGAAGAATGCGACCGCTGGGGTGTACCATGCACCGGGTGGGGCTTTGTTCTTGGGTGTGGACAATTGACGAGCCGGCTCAGATGGAGCCACTGTTTGCGCCGGGGTGATATCGGAGTTGGATCCATCTTTCTCGTGGGCATTGACACCCATCTCTTTTCCAGCATCGGCGGAAGCGGCTCCCTCCTCTGCTCTCTTCGCCGCAAGCTCCTCTGCAGTCATATGGCCGCGGTAGTAGTCCTGAATACCACCAGCGAGCACACCCTCTGGACGTGGATTTGGCTCTCCACGTCGGAGCAGCAGAGGACCCTGGGGAATATGGTACCATCTAAGTTCCCAATCATCCTTAAGAACCTTGCGGTAGAGGTACGGAATGAAGAAGATGGAGACGAGGGTAGCGACAACAGCACCAACACCAACTGTGACACCGGCCACCTGTGGTTCGGTGAGATCAATCCTTGCAGACCCACCCTTGTAAACAATGAGTACTAGTGATTGTTAGACTTAATTCCGTATGACGACTGCCACGACAAAACACTTACAGGTGAGCAGCGAAGAAGTGGTGAAGAAGTAAAATGGAACGGTAAAGAAAGCCTTATAGACTGGGTTATTCCTGCGCATGACGGCATACTTTGTGATGAGGAAGACAATAGCAGCGAAACCACCGGCAATACCAGGAGCGATAGCCCAGGCAGCAAACACTACGAACGTCAGCCTTTCCCTTCGAGAACAGTTTGGACGAAGCTCTCACCAGAGGAAACACCCTTGAAAGACCAGTTGACACCCTCTGTACCAATTGAAGCAATGCCAACACCAATGACACCGCCCATGATGGAGTGGGTAGTGGAGACTGGCATACTGAAACGCGTAGCGAAGGTCAGGTAAACCGAAGAACCAAAGATGGCACAGAGCATGCCAAGCATGAGAACGGCTGGATCATCCTCGAAAAGCTTGGTGGAGATGACCTTGGTTCGAATGGTATCTGTGACACGAGCACCGACCGAAAGAGCACCAGCAAACTCCATGCAGGAGGCGATCATCATAGCTTGCAACATGGTAAGAGAGCGTGAGGCAACCGAAGTTGCGAAGGCATTGGCGACATCGTTGGCACCTACGGATTATCAGCCTACAACACTCTTAGGCAAAGACGTGAATGGGGAGAGCCTCACCGATGTTCCAAGCATCAAGGAAGGAAAAGATTGTGCCAAAGGCAAAGATATAATCGTACTGAGTCAAACGTGCCATGTTGATTGTCGAAGGCCAATCACTGTGGTGGCTAAGCGGTTGACTGAGCGTCTGATTGTGAACGTCGTGCTGCTGCCTTCCAACAAGGATTGAAACCTAGATGACAATATATATATTGCAACTCAGAACTCACACGTGCTAGCATGCTCGGAGTGAACGAGATGTTGCACGCCACACGTGTGATGGTACTATCCAATCAGGAGGTATATTCGTGCATGTGCGCGCTGTTTTTGCAATACCAGGCCTTTGGAAAAGGTTCAAAGTCTTGTCCATAATGTGCAAGAGAGCTTGGTATCTTGGAGAGGTGGGTCAGACAACAAATATCTAGAGCGTACTGTCGGTGCCTCGTCCAAAGTTGAGATTGAAAAGGATCAAATGGTTCCGTAGTGGTTGCTTTGAGCTAAAGCACGGCGGAAGCCAAGCGGCCAAGCAAATTATCCTCTTGTAGGCATCGGGGCGGAATGCCCAGCACCTGCTTAATCGTTAGGCGAATAGCCAATGGGAGCCGCCATTGTAAAACGTGCTCGCGATGGATGGATATCAATGGGTATGTTTAATGATAGAGACTCAGCGACAAGCAGTTGGACGTGTGCCGAGTTCCGCCCAGGGCTGGTGGTTTCCACTGCAATACAGTATCCAAGTCTTTCGGCCTGAGATCGTATGGTAATCGCACAGGTGGCATGTAAAGGAGAGATTCAGTCTCGAAACAGTCATTCTTGTAGTCCAATGACCCAACGGTGGTGACACTGTGGAGTCCAGATCTCTGTAGCTGTATGCTCTGCTATTTTGCCATGGCGACTTTGATTCACCTGGGATTCCACTCATCAGGATAGGTCTTTCCATGGAAAGGTCTTGAACACGCGACCATTCGCTTTCTGGAAAATATCATATTAGGTGGCAAGGTTGTCATCCTCGATCTGGAACCAGATCAGATGGAGGTCGATTCATTCGCCGTGGCGACACAAAAGTATCTGGCAGTCTGGTGTGGATAGAACACAGACTCAACCTGACTCTAATTTGAACGTCATTGCCTTTACCCAGTCCAATAGTATATGGCATGCGTCCGAAATCCTGTGAGCGTGTGTAGATCTATGATTCAATGGCGTGGATCGAAGGGTCTCGAGTCTTTCGACAATCAACTCGAGCAACGCCATGAAGGCGAGAACTGAGCAGCCATAGACGATAAAGAAGCCCACAATAGGCAGACCCATAGGCGTCCCATGGCTATGGATACGGCATGCCACGACGGACATGTACACCGGGTTCTTGGAAGCCTTGTCTTTCTACCGCGCATGCTTCTAGCGTGGACAGTACATGTTGTGGTAGCCAGTCCGATTATCCTTTTCGTAAAGATCCTAGCAACCTCTTAGATCCATAATGATGCAGGGAGATATTATTGCGCCCAGTCACAGAATTAGACATAGGACAGCACAGTCCCAACAGCTGAGGCCGAGAAAGAGCAAACTAGCAGCGATGGAATGCCTTGCTGTTGTCCATCTTCGTTAGTTAGTTTGTCAATGAACGAGCAAGATCCACAACAGTTCTTAAGTGATGACCGGAAAGTAATAGCGGACTCGATTGCTTAGAAATTCTACTGTCCAAGCTGAGAACGATCCTGGTTCCGTCATCAGTGCATCCTCATGGTCCAGAGTTTTCCTATCCATGGATGGTCAATTTAATCCGTGGTTGGTCACTGCCAGCACAGTTAATATATATTTCTCCTCAGTTGAATAGTCTGAAGTATTCTGTAATCACCAAGCTCACGGTCAGCCTGCTTGCGAATCATGCGGTATATACCGCAAGAAGAGTTGGCTAGGAGCTATTCTTTGTATCAGACGCAAAGCTTTCTAACACAAAGTTTGAAAAGCCATGAAAAGTTGGAAGTAACACATGAACGTCTTAACAGTACGGTGGTGTATTTTTGTAGTGCTATACGACGTAGTCACTTTAAAAATGGGTGTAAAAGTAATGTGAGAGACTCGGATTGGAGATAACGAAGAGAGATTCAGGATACGATGTTCATTCAGACTAGTCCATAAGTGGGTTTAATTGGTACTTTGCGCACGGACGAGGAAACACGCGAAACGAAAACGCGTCGCGTATGTGCTCCAAGCCCCTCACTCCCACATCGGTGTTTTCAACCTCACATCAACCTCCGGCCTCAGCAATATCTAATACAAATAAGATGACGGACAGGCAAACAGCATACTCGATCAGCCTCTTTGGGAGTCAGGCGGGAGATGAACGTCAAAATGGTGCCTCCCCCTCACGCATTCAGCAAGCGCTTGTCGATTTTGTTATGGACTTCCATCTCGACAATGTGTTTATCTACAGGTATGTCATTAGTGTCCGCATCTATAGTCATGCACTGTTTACAGACTAATAATTATATAGAGACCAAATACGGGAGAACGTGCTTGTCAAACAATACTACTGCGATATCGATATTGCACATCTGATATCCTATGACGAAGAGTTGGCGCACAAACTCACACAGGATCCTGCTGAAATCATACCTCTCGTATGTCCAAATGATACAACTATGGGTTCCATCGAGGCTGACAAGGAGTAGTTCGAGGCAGCTCTCAAAACATGCACACAGCGCATTGTTTATCCTTCCCAAACCGTTAAACTCCCTGCACATCAACTGCTTCTACACTCATCAGCAGCCGAACTTTCAATTCGAGATCTCACGGCTGGAAATGTCTCCCACCTCGTGCGGATACCAGGCATCATTATTGGTGCTTCCACGTTATCCTCAAAAACTACCGCCCTCGCAATTCGATGCCGCAACTGCTCACACGAAGAAATCATGTCGATATCAGGGGGTTTCTCGGGTGTATCGCTTCCCCGTACATGTGGAAGGCAGAAGACAGAAGGCGAAACGGCAGACAAATGCCCTCTCGATCCTTACTACGTTCTACATGAGAGGTCACAATTCATCGATCAGCAAGTACTGAAACTTCAAGAAGCGCCAGATCAGGTGCCCGTGGGAGAGCTGCCCCGACACATCATGATCTCAGCAGATCGATACTTGACCAATCGTGTGGTTCCAGGAACAAGATGTACTATCATGGGTGTCTTTTCGATTTATCAACAGAAGGGCTCGAAGAAGTCCCAAAGCGCTGCAGTTGCAATTCGAAATCCGTACATTCGCGCGGTCGGAATACATGCGGACGTCGACCATACAACCAAGGGCAATGCAGTCTTCACTGAAGAAGAAGAGCAAGAATTCCTTGAGATGAGCAGACGGCCAGATCTTTACGAAACTTTCGCCAATTGCATTGCCCCTTCCATTTATGGCAACAAAGATATCAAGAAAGCTATCGCATGTTTACTGATGGGTGGGTCTAAGAAGATTCTGCCTGACGGAATGAAACTTCGAGGTGATATCAATGTTCTGCTGCTCGGAGATCCCGGAACGGCGAAATCTCAGTTGTTGAAGTTCGTCGAAAAGGTATCACCCATCGCGATCTACACTTCCGGCAAGGGCTCATCGGCAGCTGGTCTTACTGCATCTGTACAGCGGGACCACAACACACGGGAATTCTATCTGGAAGGAGGAGCCATGGTCCTTGCCGATGGGGGTGTGGTGTGCATTGACGAGTTCGACAAAATGCGTGACGAAGACCGAGTAGCTATCCACGAAGCTATGGAGCAACAGACTATTTCGATTGCGAAGGCAGGTATCACAACGATTCTCAACTCAAGAACTTCCGTGCTCGCAGCCGCCAATCCTATTTTCGGACGCTATGACGATATGAAAACACCGGGCGAAAACATCGATTTCCAGACCACAATTCTGTCCCGTTTTGACATGATTTTCATTGTGCGGGACGACCATGATCGTGGCCGTGATGAGCGCATCGCGAAGCATGTCATGGGCATAGCAATGGGTGGACGTGGTGTTGAAGAGGCTATTCAGGCGGAAATTCCCATCGAAAAGATGAAACGGTATATCACATACTGCAGGCAGAAATGTGCTCCTCGTCTCTCGCCGGAAGCTGCCGAGAAGCTGTCATCGCATTTCGTATCTATTCGTCGTCAAGTTCACGCCTCAGAGATGAACGCTAATGCTCGTTCTTCTATCCCCATTACGGTCCGTCAACTGGAAGCTATCATCCGCATTACGGAGTCCCTGGCCAAACTCTCACTTTCCCCTGTTGCCGATGAGACCCATGTTGACGAGGCCATCCGATTATTCCTTGCCTCGACCATGGACGCCGTTAACCAGGGCGAGGGCCAGGGATCAAAAGAACTCATGGATGAAGTCAACAAGGTTGAGGATGACCTAAGACGAAGAATGCCTATCGGCTGGCAGGTGAACCTGAGCACATTGAAGAGGGAAATGGTCGATGGAAAGGGCTATAGCGAGCAAGCACTGAGCAGGGCATTGCATGTTATGGCTGCGAGAGAGACTATAAGGTGGAGACACGGCGGTGCTGTAGTATTCCGAAGTAGTGCGTAGATGCAATTCGTTGAAGTTGTGTATGTTTGAGCGTTTAATTACATAGTCCCAATAACGGAAACAATACAGAGCGAACACCAATGTACTATTTGTGATTCAAATCCGTGCCAGTCTAACATCATGGTTCTTATACGTGCAAGAGGTCGTTTTCCGTTATGAATTGTAGCCGTGGCTCCACTTTGGACAGCCAGTCAGTACATACGATCTCCAAGTTCTTTCGAGGTTCATTGCTTTTGAAAAAGATTGTACCAGTCTGTGTTTTTGCCTAATGCTTGCTGGTACATATTGTACGACCAATTTCCAACATTCGTTGATGGTCCTCAATGAGAGGCATCTGCCAATTCATTCAGGGTCAAGATCACTGGACTCGAGTTTGAGTATGGAAAGTCATTACAGTTGGTTTCGCTTTTGGCTAACTAAACTAATCAGAATACCAGGGGAAACTATTACCGTAGTAGAGTAGGGGCTAGCATCTGGGTGGAAGAGCTTGACTTTTCGTGTCAATCACGACATCAGGGGTCATGGAATAGGGAAGGTACCTCATTGACATGAACATTTGAGAATTAAGATTTCGATTGGGTCACGCTATCCATAACAGACCAAAAATATCTAGTGATCTGGAATTCCTTACCAGCCAGGACCTCGATCTCCCTATCTGGTGGAGTACGAGCAGCAGATGGTAATATAAGCAAATCTTGTCAGATTAAGTCTGATGATGGGGCATAGGGCGGAAGTTCTTAAGTTCGAAACTCTCGCCCTATACACTGGTGCCCGGCAACAAGTTTGAGGCATGGCAGTCTTCTTGTTCCATCTAATTTAAAGAGAACGACGATCAGTAGCTTTGATGACATTCTTAATGCTCATGTGTGGTAATCCACCAAGGTCCCGACGTGCAAGGTTCATAATTGCAATAATTGCAAGGGAAGGCAAATTGTATCTCGTTTGGAAAGGGGGTATGGTGTCTTGTCTTCCCCATATGTCATTACTGATATAAAAGATCAGCCGAGATGTAGGGGAATCATTCGTGAATATACTTGAACTTACTTGTTGGCAGTAGGGCCCCTTCCTCCACCTCTTCATTTTCACCCGCAACCGCATCCTGCCATTTGAGGGCTTCATTCCGACCGTGCTAGTGCTGGTAGGCAGTCTTTTCATATAATAGTCATGATTGCCACATAGCCCCTTACGCAAGCAGGTCCGCTACGTTCATGGGCATTTCGTCGATCTGGGTCGAGTAGTACACTGTGTCATGTGTCAGGATGAATTCTGTTCAATGACAGGATAATGAACTTACATTCGATATCGCGCAGAATGCGGACATCCTCTTGGGTGACAAAGTTAATAGCCACGCCCTTCCGTCCAAATCGTCCACTACGTCCAATCCTGTGAATGTAGTTTTCACGGTTCGACGGTAGATCGTAGTTGATGACCAAGGAGACCTGCTGGACATCAATACCACGGGCCCACACATCGGTCGATATCAGAACGCGTGAGTTGGCCTGGCGGAAGTCCTGCATGATGCTGTCTCGTTCCCTTTGTGGCATATCTCCATGCATCGATGATACAGTGAAGTTTGCCTCGCGCATTTTGTCGGTAAGCCAGTCCACCTTTCGGCGTGTGTTACAGAAGATTACCGCCTGTGTAATGGTGAGCGTATCGTAGAGATCGCAGAGAGTGTCGAACTTCCACTCCTCCTTCTCGATGGCAATGAAGTACTGTTTCAGGCCTTCGAGTGTCAACTCGTCACGCTTAACAAGAATGCGGACAGGGTCTGTCATGAATTTGGTTGTCATCTCCAGAACGTCGTATGGAAGGGTGGCCGAGACAACAACGACTTGAGTGGCCGGTGGCAGATAGCGATAGACGTCGTAAATTTGTTCACGAAATCCCCGGTTCAATAGCTCGTCTGCCTCATCAAGAACTAGCATCTTGATATTGCGCGTTCGTAGGTTGCGACGACGGATCATGTCCGCTACACGACCTGGTGTTCCGGATACCACATGCTGGCCGTAGTCGAGCTTGCGGATGTCCTCCCCCACATTTGTACCGCCAATGCAGGCATGACACTGGACATTCATGTAGTCGCCGAGACCCATGACGACAGATTGGATTTGTGTTGCAAGCTCACGTGTGGGTGAAAGTACGAGCGCTGTATTCGGGATTAGTCGCGGTCCCAGCACTTGGAAAGCTTGGGTATAATACCTTGTGTCTCACGGACTGCCGTATCGATGACTTGCAGAATCGAAATGGAAAATGTCGCGGTCTTTCCTGTACCAGATTGCGCTTGGGCAATAGTATCGCGACCTTTGCAGACTTGCACGATTGCGCGCGACTGCACAGCTGAAGGCGACTCGTATCCGTAGGCATAGATTCCGCGCAGCAAGTTCTCCTTCAAGTGCATGGCTTCGAAAGTCGGTGCCACCGTCACTTCCTTGGAGGTGGAGAACTCCATTTTGTCGTCCACATTTCGATCGATTCCTTCCGCCATCTTCGACAAAGATTAGTCAATTGTTCAGTAATTGGTGAATATGTGAGATGTTCGGGCGCAGACTGCAAGAAGCTTGTTCGCCTTCATCCAAAACTTTGAGCTTGCCCGGTACGGAAGACGGAAGAACCTTTTTCCTAGCGCCCTACGCCCAGATTTATCGCCTTCATCTACTGCCCGCAAGCAACCATTGCGATACCAGCATAATCTTCGAGTGGACTTCACGTCTTATCTTGCCAACATGGCTTTGGAGGAGCAGCGCTTCATTCACGAAGACCTGGAACGACTTGAAGAAGCTATCACCGAACTTCTGCACGATGATCCCAAGCATGTACGTTATATCTCAGCTTTATTCCTGCCATCTCTGCCACATCACGTAAACCTATTAGTGTGAGAGAATTGACTTTTCTAGATTCGTGATCGCCTCGCCCGCGACCACGAAATATCGCGGTTTCTTGCGCAAATAGAAGACCAGTCAAGTCGCCTTTTGAAGCTCTATGACGATCCTGAAGGTGAAAGGGAACGCGAATTGCGAGATCTGAGTACCGGAGAGACGATGGATTCCTTCCAGAAAGAAATCGCCTCTATTCGAGACTTTCACCGCCGCTACCCGAACGAGGGATTCGAGAATCTCGAAAAGATGTATAAGAGGCGGTCCCCGGAGGAGCAAGCCGCAGTCATTCGACATGTCGAGACCATGTTTACAGGAGAGGAGGGATTCGGTCGCTACTTCGATCTCACAACTTTACATGAGCAGTATCTCAACCTTCCCGGTCATCAACATGCTCGCCGCCTGACGTATCTTCAATATTTGGACGCGTTTGATGTCTTCACACCGCCCCAATCTTCCATCACCCGCAGTTCAAAACTCTCAGAATCGTATTTCCAATACCTCAAGGCATTGCAGGATTATTTGGAGGGATTCATGCGCAAGACCAAGCCACTGGAGAATCTGGACAAACTATTCGCCAATTTCGATCAAGAGTTTGCAGAACTCTGGGAGAAAGAGGAGGTGCCTGGTTGGGAAAAGAACGCTTCGCAAAATGGGGCGGTGGAGCATAGTAATACCGGATCGGATGGGCTCTGGTGTTCGGCATGCAAGAAGAGCTTTAGCAATGAGAACGTATACGAAAACCATCTGAAGGGGAAGAAACACAAAAAGAATGAGCAGGAGATGGCCAATGCTACGACCGGTGGGCAGACTGGTTCCAAGTCATCCGCCCCTGACACACGTTTCAAGGAGCGCGCTGTTGCGGAGAAGGAACACCGTATAAGGAAACTTGCCGCAGCAATGCAAACGGAGCGCAGTGACACCAAGGTGAATGTCGAGCGCAAACAGGGTATGACAGAGCGAGAGCGCCAACAAGAACTGGAAATGCTCTACTCCGAGGCCCCCGAGGCAAACAATGGTGCCGGTGAGAACGACGAAGAATCCGATGGAGAAGAAAAGATCTACAATCCCCTAAAGCTTCCTCTCGACTGGTCTGGGAAGCCTATTCCTTTCTGGCTGTACAAGCTCCACGGTCTTGGTAACGAGTTCCCTTGCGAAATTTGCGGTAACTATAACTACATGGGTCGGCGGCAGTTCGAGAAACACTTCAACGAGACGCGCCACATATACGGACTCAAGTGCCTGGGCATAACGAACACGACGCTCTTCCGTGAGATCACCAAGATTGACGAGGCGCAACAACTATGGACCAAGATCCAAGCGGACAAGAAGAAGGAAAAGTCAAGTGCCGACAATGTCGTCCAAATGGAAGATCCTGAGGGTAACGTCATGCCCGAGAAGATCTATAATGATCTTCTTGCGCAAGGCATCCTATAAATTTTCGGCTACCCCGACTTTGGATGTGCAGGCGCCTCTTTGCATCATCCGCATTTTCTCCTTTTCGTCTATAATCAAAAGCAGCAAACCTACGCTTTTCATAATATACCCATTGGCTGGTTTGATCCGGTTCTGTACAATTATTCTAGGAAGATCTGATGGTGGGGAGAGCGGGAGTTTAGGTCTAGTAACATGGGGTAGCATGTGGTTTCATCTTGAGGGCATGGGAATGGCTGCTTAGCGCTTCCCACCTTTTCTCTAAGCTCAAGCGTCAGTGTAATGATGCATTATCAAGATACTCGAAAGTAACAAATCCAAGAGAGTGTGAATGCTCCAATGTGTGAATATATCTAGGTGCGGTGCTTTCGGATATAACCCTACGCCACTGGTCACTCAACTTGATGTTTGCTTTACCCTGTAACTACAGCACCCAAAAATACGCTGGACATCGGGCAAGATACAAAGAGCGATACTATCCGTCGCTTAAGCCTCTATCAGTTGAGATTATTACTTTGCTACTACTCATTGCTTGCTTAAGCTTTCTCGTCTTCCTTCAACTTCCTAAGCTCTTTAAGCAACTGAATCTTATCGAACCCCTTCTTCAGCCCTCTTACCAACAGCTCTTGCTCGCTCTCCGGCGCCATACCCGCCGTCTCTGGTACCCTCCTATCCAAATTCGTCGGGAAAGGATATCCCTCCGCGACATTCCCTATGAACGTCCTCACCCCTTCACTCAAACCCTCCTTGCTATATCTCTCCACCAATAAATCCCAAGTCCTCTCAATGAGCGGAAACGTCTCAATCGTCTCCATCGGCTTCCCAAACGCCGCACTAATCTGCAACAAATTCGCCGAACGCAGCACATCGCTCGAGTCATTCTGCCCCGCAGCATGGAACAACGCCGGGTTGAAAAACAACCCATCGCCCAGCTCCAGGGGCAGCGAAACATAGTTCTCGAGGAAGAAGTCCGAAAATTCCTGGAGCCGGTACGCCATGTAGCCGTCCTCGAACTTCTGGCTGAAGGGCAGGAGGCGCGTGGGGCCGCTCTCGATGGGCATGTCAGAGTGGGCGACGGCACCCTGCAGCGTGAGGTGCTGGCTCGCGATCTGCAGGGCCTTGGGGAATTGTGCGCAGGACTCTGCGGTCTGGAAGCCGAGGTGGTAGTCTCGGTGTGAGATTTGGGGTTTCGCGCCGGGCTTCACGATGTTGACTTGGGCGGTCAGGCGGTGGTGAGGGCCTAGCCAGGCGGCGGAGATGAGGGGAAGCCAGGGGTTGGAGTAGTATTCGAAGTATGATTGAGGGTCTTCCAGGCCGTGTTTTGAGAAGGAGTTCCAGATGCGGTCGTTTTGGCCGGTGCCGGCGAAGTGGTCGCCTTTTGAGCCGGAGCTGGCTTTTTCTTTGACGATGATGGAGGAGAAGACGGTGTTTACTCGCTCGAGGAGGGATGGGTCCTTGTAGAGGCCTTTGGTCACGAAGACTCCTGGGCCGGAGAGGAGGATGTGATACCATTCATCTTGGAATGCGGAAAGTTGTGCGGGGCTGAGGGAGAAGTAGTCTGGGAGATTATAGACGGGTACGTTTTTGAGAATTGAGGCGGCGAGGGGGTAGTGTGCAGGTGATGAATTGGTGGTTAGTTTCTTGAATGCTTCAAGGGAAGGCTTGTCTGCTGTAGCACATAACCGCGGAGGGATAGAGGTGTGATGAGAGTCTGCTGATGTTGACGAAGCACCGTTGATCTGTCCAGACATGGCGGCAGCTCTGAGTTGAGTGTATCAATGATTTGTGTAGGCGGTGGTATGAAATTCAATGGTGTATAAATGGGTCTTTTGAGATGGCAATGTGATTCTGTGGATAGCAAACACTCGATCGTCAAAAAGATCTTTATAATAACCTTCGGAATTACATCGTGGGTTCCGAAAGGATCTGATACGTATAAGGCAATCATGGCCGCTGGATGTGTCTTCTAGTGGTAAATTACCCCGCTCTGATCTTCTGCACCAATAACGTCGGACTCAATTCCGACCCTAACAAAGGTACGCCAAAATCATCCTACAGCAAGTGGCTGTGTGGGGTAAACACCTAATGGCGAATGTAGTTTAGTTTGTGGTGGAGGGCATCTGGGGTAGAGTAATTTGCGCCGATGTGATCAAACTTCGAATACGATGGGCACAATACACCCAGTTGCTACTACTCTTCGAAGATTGGAGAAGTAGAGAGGCGAAACAAATAGAGAAGATAAGTTAGATTCGTAATAATTGTGAGAGTATTTGGATATTTTACATATAATCATAGCAGTAGCCAACCGTTCGCCTTGCCAACCAAACTCCACCAACCCAATATCAAATATGAAGGAAATATGTGCAATTCATCGTGAATGCACGCGGTGGCTACCGACTTAATTCCAGAACTCGGTGCCGATCTCGTTACCGAGCTTGATCTCGTTGCCTTCGACAACGACCTGGCGTACAATTACGCCTACGACGTCCCTTTTACTTCCCGTCTGGACGTCGAGTCCAGAATCTCTCCTCTTGCCGTCCTTTCCTTCGCCACCGACCTCTCGAATGACCTCGTAATTGCCATTGCCAATGTCGAAGAGTCTCGCACGCTTGTAGCTTGCATTGACAACTTCACGAATAGCAGTTACAAAGCCAACAACACTCTGGCCCGCCTGCTCCTTGATCCATGTGGCTGTATCCTGTTCGGCTAGGATAGTCTTCAACGCACTCTCTGGATTCTTGAGAAGTCGGACAATCATCTCCTCTGCTTCGATGGTACCAACTGATGTATCTGCATCTAGCTCCTTCTGCACGAGGTGGGTTCCACCTAGGGACTCGTTGATAACGCCAGTCGAGTTGGACAGAAGGATCACATCCTTGTACCAACGACAGCCGCCATCGTCGTAGTGCTTGTCCTCAAGGCCTGCGGGGTTGAGCTTGGAGCTCTTCGAGACGAGTTGGCCGACAGGCAGTTTGTCGGCGGCAAGGGGCCTTGGGAGCACGGCTAGGTCTGGCAATGCAGAAGGGGACAGTGGTTCGGAGACAGAGGAGGAACGACGGACAGCCATCTTGACGAAGAGGGTAGAATGGTTTGCTTGGGGAAGCAAGGAATGGGTTTGTTCAGTTCAATTGAAAACGAATTGCAGATTGTAGAAGCTGTGATGCTGAGGGGGAAGCTTCAAAGTGAGGGGTTAGCAGCTGGGCTTTATGTGATCTCATTGTGCTGATCGGTGGTAGCACTGTTGGCGGATCCAGCCGCATTGGTCTAAAAACCCGCATGTTCCGCTCAGGTCACGCTCATGCTATGCCTGGGCAGGCCTGTGTGTAACCTTCGATGGGTTATTGTCGCGTGCGATGGAGATGATTGTCGATGGGGAATGGCCCCTGGGTGGTGTGATGACGCTCGTCATGTGGTTTGGTATATATACAGATCGGATAGGTGGCACCACCGCTGTCACCACCACAACAACGGCGGAAACCGGAGAAGCTCAGTGTCAATCGAACATTCCAAATACTGCAAGACGTTAACAAGTTTTATGATATACGCACAGGTTTTTGAGTCATCGCTGTTAGCTATTCCATTAAATAGAACCCTTCTGGAATGTACTGGTACATAGTGCACGGGCCACCGACCCCCTCAATACGAGTAGATTTATCCGCTCACAGCTCCGCCTTCAAGAAGTCCCAAAGCCCATGGCCCTGCACGTAATCGCCCCATATCACGTTCACCAGCCAACAGTCCTCCCAGCATTCACCCAAGAATTTACTCGACGCACTGCGCGGTGGGTAGACACGCTGCCATTCTTTCCAGATTGAATATGCCTCCTCAATCCAGCTCTTGAAGCTGACTTCCTCGATGATGGTCGGTGTGACAATTTCCTTGCCTGCGAAGGTACCCCAGGTCACTGGATTCACGCCGTCGTCTGAACTTGCCTCGAAGTCACCTTTGGCATTACCGGCAAAGTATGTGACCTGTTCGTGGGCGTCAAGGCGGGGTTGGAGCTTCTTCCAGTCTGACGCCGGGATGAAGAACTCGACAAAGGGCTTTTGGAAGACGAATCCATTCTTGGGCCCCCATCCGTAAACCGGGTCGGTGGATTTCACTCCATTGACTGCTGGCTGCGACGCTACAGTCCACCAGCCTTTGGCGTTGAGCGATAGGAGCTCTTTGCTGATAGTACTTGTCTCAGGAGCGAGACCTTGTTCACTCCAAGGCAAGGCATCAATTTCGCCCTGGATGTGTTTTCGGAAAAGAGTAGAGATATCATCTTTCGCAACGGGATGACCCCAAAGTTTCAAGGCTTGTGGGGTAGAAACGTGCAAGGTTGGACCATAGCCGTCAATTTCACCAAAAGCAGGGCTTCGTGCATCGCCCCAGCGGCCGTTCGGGAAATCGTCCCACGTAGCCTCTCTTCCCAAAGATCCTTCTCCTTCAGAGATGGCAAGCGTGTTTGCACGAGTGTTGATGGGCCCTTTCGGTATGCCAGCCTCGTCATCCCAAGCTTCATAGCTTGGGTTACTAGATTTCGATGGTCGGGATACAATGATCCTGTTGTGTGGGGAGGAGTTGACAGATGAGACGCGACGCCGTTGGCTGTTTTGTGCACCTTCTGGTGGTTGTACAAAGATACCTGGACCGGTAATGTCAACGACAGCCTCCTCATCTTCCTCTTGTAGCGTGGGAGGAATAAGGTGACAGTTCTCCAAAACGTGAGAAACTGCTTTCTCCAGGTTTAGCGTATAGAAATGGAAGCCTCGCCGCGATGCACTTGTCTGCTTTTTGATATGATCCACCATTTCACTCAAGATATCCACGCCAACCTTCTTGACCAACTCGTCATCGGTCTGTACAGCATCAAGCCTTTCCAACATCTTGCCAGGTAATTTTGCATGACTGAGCTTGGTGGTTCTCCTCAATATGGAGTAGCTCTGGATGGGCATTAAACCCGGTATAATTGGTATTGTCTTGAAAGCACCGCTCTCGTGTGTTCGTAATGACTTCTCAAACTTGTCGTATGCCTTCACTTCGAAGAAAAGCTGCGTCATAACAAAGTCTGCTCCGGCCTGTACCTTCTCAACTAGATATGGTAGATCGCGTGCGGGATCCTGGTGCTCAGGATACGACTCGTCGGAATGTCCTTCTGGATATGCTGCCACACCTATGCAGAAGTAGTCGCCGTATTTGGCTCTGATATATTTGACGAGATCTATCGCCCAAGTGAAATCCCTATTCGAGTCCTCTTCGGGCAGCTGCGCATCGTCTCGATATTCTTCGGACCTAGGCGCATCACCGCGCAGGGCAAGGATGTTGCGGATACCAAGAACTTTCGCCTGTTCGAGCGCGTCATCGATCAAGGAGCGGTTCATGTTCGTGCAGGTAAGGTGTAGACATGTTGTAAGTCCCAATTGTCGCTGGCATATCTCTGCGAGTTCGAGTGATTTGGTAGCAGTCGAGCCACCTGCTCCCCAAGTTACGGTTACGAATAGAGGTCGAAGGGCTTGCGACATGCGTTCAAGTCGACTCGAGAGGTTGGCAAATCCCTATGAGACATGTGTTAGATTGGTGCGATAACGGAAGCATGTCATTGTAATGAGGGGCAACAGACCATTGACGTCTTCGGCGGGAAGAACTCGAGGGAGAAGTAATTTGCGCCATCGGGCAGAGCATTGATCTTATCCGTGATCTTCTCCATCATGCCGGAGAGGGAGCTGTTTTCGAGGTTGTAGAGAAGATAAAGGTGTTTGTAGAATCATAGCCAGACGCTTAGTTAAGTAGAGCAAAAGGTAACTATCTATTAGTGAAAGCGTGGGACGGCAAACGCAGGAAAGCACAATGTGGGGCAAGTGATCGGCGCTAGCATCATTATTCCTACGTAGGTGATTAATACCTTTAATTCGTATTCCGACGGAATGCTTTCACTCTCAGCTGAAACCTAATGCAGGTATCGATCGCACTCTTCACACTCGTATACTTTTCACGTAGTGACTATTGTTCAAGATTCGGCTAGCTGCATCTGTCCGCATCACAGATACACGTACGGAGGAGATTCATGAACATACCACAACCAGTAGAATAAGATGATGTGGTACCTGCCATATATTGTTGAATTATTTATTTACTTGACCTAATCTTCGCCATTGCAAATGTATCCATTACTGTTGATTAGTGGGTTTCCAATCACACACAATATTTGATGCTGGAGGAAAGACTGTCTTTTGTCTTCTGAGTGGTCACAGCATGCAGGAGCGTGAGACTCCGTTGCGTCGGTAATCACCCATGAACCATTGGGGTTCCGAAGGAGGGGAGTCCAGCAAATCATGCATCCGACCTCGCTTGGAAAGGAAAGTATATACAGCATGTTACACCTGTCGCACTGTCTCAAATAATTCTCACTTTAAATCTCTCTGAGACCTGACCACACATCTATGCGCATGTGCCTTGCTCAGATTGAGTTCTTGTTCGTTGTCGTCCTACTATCATTTGCAATGGCGAAGGGAACAGATCCTCCTCTTCCCCCTCGAATTGACGTTCATTCGCACTTCTTACCTCCCGATTACCATGATGCCCTCATGGCCAACGGTCATGAAAAGGTCGATGGAATGCCAGAGATCCCACCTTGGTCAACTGAAGCTCATCTGGAAATGATGGCAATCAACAATGTTTCTAAATCCATATTGAGCATCTCGTCTCCAGGAACGCACATAGTCCCTGGGAAAGATCAACTTGGCCAAGACCTAACAAGACATTGCAACTCCTATGCCGCAAGGCTGAAAAGAGAGTATCCGGACAAATTTGGTTTTTGGGCTGCGTTGCCACTACCAGACGTCGATGCTGCCCTCAAGGAAATCGATATCGCGGTGGCCGAGGGGGCAGACGGATTCGGAATGATGACGAATTATCATGGTCATTATCTTGGTAGTCCTCGGCTGGATCCCATATTCCAGAGGCTGAACGAGCTCGAAGCAATCGTCTTCATGCATCCCACAAAACCATGCATTCACCACCCCAACTCCTCTGCAACGACAGATGCCCTGCCTTTTGGAAGCGAATACCCTGTGCCAATCTTCGAGTTCTTCTTCGACACGGCACGGGCAGTTGTAAACCTATTTTACAGCGGCACAGTGGAGAAGTACTCCAAGATCACCTTCATCATTCCCCATGTTGGTGGTAGCATGCCGCCTCTGTTTTCTCGTTTCATAAGGTTCGGGCACGTTGTGCCCGGTGTAAAACCTCTAAACCACAGCCTTGTGCGTTCCCAAATCCGCGACCAGTTCTATTTTGACCTTGCTGGCACGATCTTCGATGGATCAGAAGGGAGTCTAGGTCAGTTGAAGGCATTTGTGGAAGGCTATGAAATCAGTCATAAGCAGTTGTTGTATGGCAGTGACTTCCCCTTCACGAGAACACCGTTCGTCAAGGAATTCGCTGATAGGATGGCGTTCGGACTGCAAGGTTTGTTCAGCGAGGAAGAGCAGGCGGAAATATACGAACAAAACGTGAAGAAACTATTGAGCAGAAAGGACATGAGGAAGATAGGCTCTTGAAGATGATAGAAATATGTGTTGGTAGCGACTTTTGGACGCGTACCGGGTAATTTACAACTAATCAACGTAGTTTCTCCAACTATATTTTCTGTATATGTTTCCTGCTTGGTGGGAAGGACTATAGATATTTGTATGGGTTCATGATTCCGTTCTTGAACTGAATTAGAATGTGATTTGAGTTTTGGTGGAGGAGGTGTACTCACAGGGTCGAACGAGTCCTTGATCTGCTTCATGAGCCTGATCATAGTTTCGCTCTTGCTGTATCCAACATAAGGGCGCTTCGTAACACCCAATCCGTGTTCCGCACTGATGCTGCCCTTTTCGTTTGCAACCCACTCGTACACGTACGGCTCTATCATCTTCTCGACCTTCTTGTCAAACCTTCGCACGGGCACGTTGAGATGAAGGTTGGAATCACCCATGTGTCCATAACCTACGACATCAACGACAGGGAACGACTCGTCATCACCAAGGAGGCCTGCCTCGGTGAAGCGGTCTCGCACATCATTGACCAAATCGTACATGCGTGAAATAGGTATCGAGAGATCGTACTTGTAGACGCCGCCCCAATGGCCGAGACACTCAGTAATGCCTTCTCTGCATGCCCAAAGCTCTTGGATCTGCGTCTGATCCTGCGCAAGAACACCGTCTTGTACGATTTCGGTTTCCATGACGTGTTCAAGGAAATTTTGCAATTTCTAAGGCGAATGTTGGCGTCATAGGGGTCTCGAGGGGGTGAAGATGCTTACCTCGCTATCGTGATCAGCGTTTGATCCGCTGGTTTCGATTAGGCAGTAGAAAGGATAGTCGCCTTCCAGTGGCAGTTTTGTGCCAGCTACCTTCTGGATGATCTTCTGGGTGCGCCCGTCCATCATCTCAAAAGCTGAGAGAATCTCAGAAAGATGGCTCTTAGCTTCTGTGAATGCCTTCTGAGCTTGTTCAAAACTCTCCAGACCGAAGTAGGCGACGTTGACAGCGGGTGACCTCTGTGGGCAGATGATAGAGATACCCGTAATGATTCCAATCGTGCCTTCTCCGCCGATGAACAGATGCTTAAGATCGTATCCAGTGTTGTTTTTCCTGAGCTTGGAAAGATCATCAACAATCGTTCCGTCAGGTAAAACTGCTTCAATGCCTAGGACATTTCCGTGAAGACTGCCATAACGAAGCAAGCGAAGACCACCAGCGTTGGTCGCGACATTGCCTCCAATCTGGCAAGAACCCTTAGCACCAAGATCCAAGGGGAAAATGCTTCCCTTTTCGGCAAGGAAATTGTCGGCAACCTCCAGGATAACACCAGCATCAGCGACAAGGATGCCAGAAACCTCGTCGAAGGACCTGATTTGGTTCATTTTGGAAAGGTTGATGACGATCTCATCAAAAACAGGAACTGAGCCTCCAACAAGACCGGTGTTTCCACCTTGGGGCACAACAGCAAGCATGTTGTCATTGCAATATTTCAAGATTTTGCTGACCTCTTCCGTAGTCGAGGGCTTGAGGACAAGCTTGGCATGTCCACGAAATTTACGCATCCAGTCGCTGTTGAAGGGTTCAATATCATCAGTAGCATCCTGTGACACGCCATCGATCACAGCAGATTCTGATCCTAGGATTCCTTTGAAGTGATCAACATGCTCTTGGGTGATCTTAGCGAATTTCGAATCTCTTTGAATTTCAGGGTAACTACTAGTATTAGTACGAACTTGAGTTTACCATCGATCAAAAGCGAACATACGAGTCTGAAGTAAATTTAACAGTCTTCGCAGGTGCTGCACCTCCCTTCACTGTGCCTTTGGCGTCTTGTTGGTGAGGTTCTGATGTCGCTGACGTATTTCCGGTCCATCGAGCCTGGAATCCAGGTCTGCAATGTCGCAGAGGTGACGAGAGGCGAGCAACAGCCGATGCTCGTCGCATTGGAGCTACAAATCTTGAAGGCACGGCCATTGTGAGAATATGTCCAGAAATGATTATTTTCCGCTTTGCACAATTGGTGGCTACCGACTTTTGTATAAAAAAGTCGCCCTCGGAATTCTAGTTGCTCCGTAGTCGGAATCGATAGTTAGGTCAGCAAGTGCAGGGATCGCACGGGCCAGTCGTCTAGGCAAGAGCGACGCGGAAGCTCTCACAGCTACTACAATCCGACCTCATCATATCTAGTCTCTCCCACCTTTCCCGACGTCGACCCTAATCCACAATCCAAACTTCCTCTACTTCGACAATCTCCCCGGAGCGTATTTCCGAAGGCCTCATACGTTCGAGCTCTCACCATGGCATCTGGTTACGATCGAGCTCTGTCAGGTACAACCACACAAACACACGTTGATGTTATCAAGACTTTCGGATTTGTGGTTGACCATTTACAGTTTTCAGCCCTGACGGCCATGTGTTTCAGGTAGAATATGCCCTTGAGGCTGTCAAGCGAGGTATGCATGCTCCTCTATACTTCTCTGTGTAATGAACCCCGCCAACCACGATCATAGGTACATGTGCGGTCGGCGTGAAGGGCGCAGACATTGTAGTGCTTGGATGCGAAAAGCGTTCTGCGATGAAGCTTCAAGATACCCGCATCACCCCCTCGAAGATTTGCCTCGTCGATAACCACGTTGCCCTCGCTTTTGCCGGACTGAACGCAGATGCCCGCATCCTGGTGGACAAGGCCCGTCTTGAGGCCCAATCACATCGTCTAACGGTCGAGGATCCGGTCTCGATAGAATACATCACAAAATACGTCGCAGGTGTGCAGCAAAGATACACTCAAAGTGGTGGTGTGCGACCTTTTGGTATTAGCACCTTGATTGTTGGCTTCGATCCAAACGACAAGACACCCAGGCTGTACCAAACCGAGCCTTCCGGTATCTACTCGGCATGGTACGTATTGAAGATGTTAAGAATATTAGACGGATCTTGCTAATAGATGATCAGGAAAGCAAATGCCATTGGGCGATCGAGCAAGACAGTCCGCGAATTCCTTGAGCGAAATCATAAGGCGGATATGGACCGCGAGGAGACCATCAAGCTGACCGTGAAGTCGCTTTTGGAGGTTGTGCAAACGGGAGCAAAGAACATTGAAATCGCAGTTATGGCACCCGGAAAAGCACTTGAGATGCTCCCTGTGGAGGACATTGAGAAATATGTGGAGAACATCAACACAGAGAAGCAGGAGGAGGCAGCGAGCCGAAGGCCTGGACGAGGACCGGGCACGGGAACGTCCGCCATTCCAACGCGACCAGCTGGCGAGACATCCGGATCATAGATAGTAACAGGATGTGGTATTCCCGTATGATTCATGCATTCATGATGGCATGGCGTCTGGAAAGCTATAAGAGTTCAGAAAGTAGACACTTTGGCGTCCTTACGTCATAAAACTCAGAGAAACGTTCTAATACATGAACGTTGACAACTCCTCCAAAACTCCATAAATGCCGTGTAGTCGCTGCGAGATCGATTTATCGACCCATATATGCCAACCACTCAATATTATTATGCCATCGAGGGTATTCAAGTCCATTCTGATTGTTCATCCCAGCCTATCTGCCGCATCCTTGACATCGAATATCGTCCTCTCCTCATCGCGTCGGACCCGGTCGTCTTTGAGCATCCTTTGGTAGAATGTTAGTATTGACCATGCGCGCGTCCAAATCAAATATCGTACCTGGAATCCTTTCGCACGTCCTCGCCTTCGACTTGCAGGGATGCTTTGGGGGTGAGGGCATCCAGAACGAAATGATTGTCGCAGTGTGGGCAATATTCGTCACTTGAATGTATGTTAGCGGGATAGAGGTTCTCCTTGACCAGTGCTTCCACGGGCGCAAACAACCTTTCTTCGAATTCCTTTGCGTCTTTCCGGAAAGCCTTCTTGCATTTCTTGCAGATAAATGTCATATCAAAGCTCTGAAGGAGAGGGTGATCGGCCGTCTCGGCGTGGCATTCTGCGCAGTCGAACCATTTTCGGCCTTCGAGTTGGATGTTTAGCGACGGGGAGGTTCATAGAGTGGGATGTAGAGGTCGAATCGTCTGCGACTTACAGCATGGCGAACGGATGGAGACTTGGGCGTTGAGGACGTGTTTACTACAGGTGGGTGGTGGCACATGGTCAACACGGAGGTCTTGCGGAGAGAGGGGGAGGGGGGAGAGCGTGCCGCGTATACAGTATAACACTTACCACATGATGGATGGATTTGAATTGGAGGTGGGGTCAAGAGACTGCGTAGAACGTGAACGCGTAAACGGTTCACGTGGGGAGCTCAAGGAATTCTTTTACAATAAACAATCGATGCTCGTTTGCAAAAGTATGAGGTAACTTTTGTAGGGTAGGGCAGTAGTACGGAGTAGATATTATTACTCGGTAGGGCACAGATACAGATTCAAGAGATGGCAATAATGCAAAGGCGGGCGCGCGGGCGGAGGAAAAGTTTAGTGCCTGAGACTAACACGAGTCCTTCAAGGTGTTAGTTAACAGTTAGTTAACACTGAAGATATACTGGGTCAAAAGACGACGTCAGCCACAACCTCCCGCTGCCCTCTCTAACTAACTCTACACAATCCTCAACACCGCTCTCATTCGAACACGATCGCTTTCAACAAATCCATTCTCCCTCGCTCTACCGTCCCGTGCCACTTCATATATTCCGGTACCCTAGAATGATCGCCTGGGCTGTCCCTGTCGCGCTCTGAAACACGGTCTTGGCTGTCACCGCACACCCAGGCATTCATTCCCCCGCCCAATCCGGTATACACAACTGTCGAACATTCTTATAACACCTCGAACCCTCCATTCATACTCCACAGATTGCTACCCCACTTCCCAAGGTCCACCCTGTCTCTCCTTTCACTCTCTCCGTGGTGCGCACCGACTACGACCGGTCCAAACATCTGCTGCCCTCTCCCCCGGTTGTGCATACCGATACACGGGAACCCGCCCCTCTCCCGAGAGCTTGTTTTGCGACTCAATGGTACTGGTGCCTAGGCAGTCAATGAGAATATATAAAGCAGAGCCTGGTGCTGGTTGACGAGGAGGGATTTGAAATCATGGAACGCCCAACAGAGGAGAGCACAGATGGCTCTTCCATCGTGAGTTGATTGAATACCTGCTACGTAAACAGAGCAAATTCTAATACGTACAACAGAAGCCCGTCTCTTCCCTTCGGAGTCATTTCGAGAACATGTTGAACTCAGGGAAATCGCCCGCGCCCAGTCCTCTCAGACAAGCTTCGCCTAGCACGCCCGATCGATTAGGAATATCGGAGGATATGAGAAGGAATGACGGGCGAATTTCGCTAGATATACCACGAGACAATAACGGACGAGCAGGAGCCCCCAATCTAGCAGAAATAAGTGGTACCGGATCATTAGCAGCTCGTGGACGAAGTGGACTGCGAACGCCGTGGAGCACACCGAAACCTCGACCCTCCTCAATGGTCGCCTTTTCTCCCCCAAGGTCTCCCACAAGATCACCTCCCCGGGTCATGGTCCAATCTCCAAAATCTCCACCTCCCAAATCTATGGAGCCACAAATACACTCTCCGCTGCCCTCCCGAGGCGTTGTCAATACCGCTATAGGCTCACCAGCAGCCCAAATGTCCGCAAGCCCCCAATCCAATGGCGCAAAAACATTCAAGATCCCTAGCCGTACTGCGACCCCGAGCATAGAGTCGAAACAAGCTCCATTGCTTCAGTCAAGTACGGTGGCAGGGTCTCCTATAGACCCCCGCAAAAGCGGAACCCTCCACAGTGTAGAGCGAGGCCCAACCGCATCTGTGTCACCGATCCCGCCACCCATAAACCGAGCTGCCAAACCCAAAATCCCCCATAAGCCCAATCCCTCCATAGACCCGTCATCAAATCGAGCAACGCTTGCGCCGGAACCTATAACAGACCGTCAAGATGTTTCTCCTTTCAGTACACCGCCCAGTAGTAATGAAGGCAGTGCCAAAGGCGAAATATCACCTACTGGTTTTCCCTTTCCAAAGAACCCGAATTCCCAGCCAATTGCGCCCGGAGAGCTTCGTCTCCCCCCACCAAGGCATCAATCACTGCATGACAGATCGCCGTCCTTAGACAACCGAATCCTATCTGCACCACCAAAGAAGAACTCGTCTCCCAGCCCGCCACACCAAGCGGGTGATCACCCAGATGACCGACCAGGATTGCCACCACGAAGAGAAGACAGTAGTTTGCGCAGGAGTATGATTTTGAATCGACCAGCTCCGGCGGAACCGCCTGTACGACACTCAATCGATAGTTATCGAGCGCCGTCTTTCGCAAACGAAAGTAGGACGGCTATGCTCCCTCCTCCTAGACGATCACAACCTACCATACCTGCTACTACACCTATGGCATCAAAACCATTGCAGCCACCCAAACCGCCGCCACCCCGAAATTCAGGCGAAATGAAACGACCTTCACCATCGCTACCTGCTCAAGCACCCAATCCGACCCAACTTAAAGTATCCAATAATTTCGATTCCGATGAAGCAGAAGCTCCGATAGACAAGTCCGCTCCGGCGTTAACCGATTATCCCGACTCTTCACAAGCTAATCGCAGGCCCCCGATGTTCAAAAGTGGCCCACAAGAAATCTATACCAAGTACGACACAAAGCTGTTTGCTGTGTGCGGCGAGTATATTTGCACAACTGGCTATGTCACCCGAGTCTGGAGTCTACTCAATGGAGAATTGTTAATGAGTCTGAGCCATGGCGAGACGGTCAAGGCTACATCGGTCGCCTTCAGGCCAGCAAAAGACGTGGAGGATGAAGGGAAACGGTTGTGGCTTGGCACGAATACGGGGGAGATGCTCGAAATTGATATACCCACACAAAGTGTTGTATACACAAAGTCGAATGCGCATCCCAGGACTGCAATCATCAAGATCTATCGATATGCATCCGAGATGTGGTCATTAGATGAAGATGGCGTCGTGCACATCTGGTCACCAGACGAGACTGGTTCTCCTACACTGACGCAAACCCCGAATACTTTCAGAATCCCTAGAGGCCACACCTTCTCTATAATCTCGGGGTCGCACCTATGGGTCGCATTCGGGAAAGACATTCGGGTGTTCCAGCGCACTGACGATGGAACTCTGTTCCAACCGGCGACCCAAGGCGCGCTATCTCAGCACAATGTTGGAGAGGTCACATCAGGAGCCATCTTGAGTAGTCAGCCCGATAAGATTTTCTTCGGCCACAGCGATGGCAAGGTTTCTATCTATGCGAAAAAGGGCTTTGGTTGTGTGGGCGTCGTGAATGTCAGTCTATACAAAATCAGCTCGCTTGTTGGAGTTGGCGATCACCTATGGGCTGGCTACATCACTGGGATGGTGTATGTATACGACACTAGCTGTACTCCATGGAAAGTTCTCAAGGATTGGAAGGCACATGAAGGGGCAATTGCCGGCATTCTCGCAGATAGGACAAGTATCTGGAAACTGGACCGGCTACAAGTTGCTTCATTAGGTCTCGACCACACGTTGCGCATATGGGATGGTATGCTGAAAGACGACTGGTTAGGTGAGTCATCTTGCAATTATTGTTAATTGATTGCCAATTGATCTGACTAATGATTCGTAGAACAACAACTGCAGCAGCACGACTCCGACTATTGCGATTTCCGCGAGGTTTCCGCAACTGTGATGACGTGGAACGCAGGCGCAGTAAAACCGACTAGCCTACGTAACGGGGAGGATCGAAATTTCTACCGGGATCTCTTGCTCCCAGACGACCCGGCGGATATCCTAGTCTTTGGCTTCCAGGAGCTCGTGGACCTAGAGGACAAGAAGATCACAGCGAAGAGCATCTTCAAAAAGCACAAGAAGAAGGACGCACATGATCAAGATCACATGAGCCATCAATACAGAGCATGGCGCGACCATCTCATTCGTATCATTGATGAATATCTCCCGTCCTACAATTACACATTATTGCACACCGCTAACCTCATCGGTCTGTTCACTTGTATCTTTGTCAAGGGATCGGAGCGGTCAAAGATTCGCGATGTATCGGCAGCGCAAATCAAGCTTGGTATGGGTGGACGATATGGCAACAAGGGTGCCCTAGTGGTGCGCTTTATGCTGGACGATTCTTCCATGTGCTTCATAAACTGCCATCTTGCAGCCGGCCAGACGCAAACGGTGCATAGAAACAACGACATCGCCTCTATCATGGAGTCAGAAGCATTGCCGCGAAATCGCTCCCCCTCCGACCGAGCAGCGTTCTTCGTAGGTGGCGGCGACGGATCAATGATTTTGGACCATGAGATTTGCATACTTAACGGCGACCTAAACTATCGCATTGACGCAATGCCGCGCAACACGGTAATTGACGCTGTCAAGCAAGGGAACTTGAACAAGCTGCTCGATCGTGATCAGCTGCTGCTGAGCAGAAAGCGCAACCCAGGATTCCGATTGAGGGCTTTCAACGAGGCACCCATCAACTTCGCGCCAACATATAAGTACGATGTCGGCACGGACAATTACGACACGTCGGAGAAGAAGCGGTCTCCAGCTTGGTGTGACAGGCTCCTCTACCGTGGTTTGGGCAGGATTAAACAAACTGAATACCGACGGCACGATGGGATTCGAGTATCAGATCATCGGCCTGTTTCCGGAAGGTTCAAGATCCGCGTGAAGACAATTAGCGCCAAGAGACACAGTCAAGCCAAGGAGAAGTACGAGGTCGAGTTTGATGCAGTCAAGCGGAGGATAGCTGGCGATATCAAGTAAGTTGAACAAGCGACGACTGCCCGCAGAAGCCATGGTGAAGAACGAATGTACTGATAACGCGCAGACTCGACTATCTCATCAACGTCTTTGGCCTCAGTAAGAAGGAAGCGCAGAGACTACTTAAAGGTGCCTGAAGGGTAACGGTACGCACCGAAAAACAAGGAGGATCTATCGAAATGGGCCTGGTCGCGAACGAATGCTAGCACGCTAGGTCATGATTGTTAACGTTACTTTGGCAATATGTTTATATTGAGCGTTCTGTACGACATCGGCAACCCGTAGCTGTGGCCGTGGTTTTGGTCTTTGTCGCTGTTGTTGTTGATTTGGTCATGGCGGGGACCTAGTGCGAATGAGTAAATGCACCAGTACTCGATCCGAACCACGAATCGAGAAGATCCGCCTAAGAACGGACAATGAGCAGTCCTTGTAATCAGGCGAGCAAACGCCCTTATATTAGGCTCTCCCTATACGGACTCTGTGCAGATCCATAGCAAAGTCATGTGCTAGCGTGGAAATCATCGTGACGTCAAAGACGCGTCTTGAGGTACCACCACATTCATCATGACACAAAATAGATGTCGATTAGAGAAAGAGGCACACGCCGAAGTAATCAATTACCGTTTCCAATACCCCAATTGAACTCGTAGTCATTTCCTATTCAAAAGCCTTTGATCCCCACATTTCACTTTCCATCTTCCTTTCTCTCTCTCCAACGCTTTAGTGTAGACTGTATAAAGTAGATTGTGCTTCATCTCTTTGACTATTGATGTCATTATCAGCAATTGTTCTACCTCGACTTGCAGCTCAACGTCCCCGCTTCTGTTCAATTACCTTCAAGAAATCAACACTCTTACAAAACCTCCCTCCACTTCAACGAGCCGTTCTCAATTCAGTACCTCCACTCCACAAAGCCAACATGGACAGTAACCAGGCACGCGGAAAAAGCACCACAGGCATCAACGAGTGGAAACAACGCCCCCCCTACCGCATCCACGATTCTAATGAGAAATTCGACGTCAAGTACGAAGCGAACTGCCACTGCGGAAAGGTAAAATACCAATTGAGCCGAAAGGAACCTCTAGACAGCAAATTGTGCCATTGCACAACCTGCCAGACCCAACACGGTTCGTCCTCTTCCCCGACCAGCTACCTCTCTCTCATCCATCATAACACTGCAACCGCTAACACATCTTTCCAACACAGCCGCTCCCTTCCAATGGGCAGCCATCTTCCACAAAGAAGACATCAACTTCACCAACGGCCACCACGACCTGGAATGGTACGACCCGACCGAGAAGTCGATCGAGCACAAGCTTCCATGCAAGGTCCGCTGCAGCTACTGCCACTCGCCGATCATGGACGAGGGACGGAACATGATTCTATTGTTCCCTAGCTTGATTCACCTCAAGGATGACCAGGCGAAGGCATATTTTAAGCCGCGGTATGTTTTCATTCTTCTTGAGTTTGTTTGCAGTCTTCCTCCACAATCTTGATTTGCTTTGCTTTGTATAGTGGGGCAGTACTAATCATTCTGTGACATCCAGCCTCCACATGTTCTACGGCCAACGAGTCATGGACATCCCCGATGGTCTTCCCAAATGGACGGGGTTGAGCAACGAGAGCGACCTCATTGAAGACAGTCCGCCCGAGCTTGTCAAGGAGTTTGAAAGGAAGAGAGAGGAAGAGCGTAAGAAGAGGTTTGAGAAGGGCGAGAATGAGTAGTTGGGTATTGACAGGGGCTTTTTGGACGATGCAGGAGCTTTGGTGTGTGTGAAATGGAGATGAGTTGGAGTTGATCGATTGTATTCCGGCGGCGTGGAGAGCAAAACGTTATGTGCCATCGATGCTTGCGAGTTAGGTTGGGATGCGGCGCCGTTGGAGAACACTATATGCGCTCATCTCGACAGGGTATCTTATCCATTTCAGAGATAATTGCATTTGAGCTTGAAAAGGCTCGTCACAAAATCACGAAATATAATGACTTCAGATGAAAAGAAATGGACGACCGAGCAATTGATTGATTGTAAGACCAAGCTCGCGTAGTGTTAAAATCATACCATAATTAAGCCCCACACTAAGTAAACCCACCAACGTCTTCCCTTGCCATGCTCAACTTGGGATAGTTACCATAACTCATCCTACATCAATCATCCATCCCATTAACTTACCTATCAATCTATGCATACTTAAAAAGTGACCTGTTAAAACAAAATTCCCTCGCACCTACAGCAGCAATGACCAGCATCGACAATGATGCCATATTGGACGAACTCACAACCATAAACTCCATATACGAAGAAGGCACCTTAACACCCATCTCCACCAACAATGAACCCTCACTACTCTTCAGTCTGCGACTACCCTCTCTCCCATCCGTCACATTACGCCTGGAATTCCCCCCGGACTACCCAGACGCACCGCCATCAATCCTAGGCACGCAATCCGTAGGCGACGACCTACCAAAAGGCGTCGGCAAGCAAGTCGTCGACGTCGTAAGAGACGTCCTAGCAGCGACATACCGGCCCGGCGAGGCATGTATATTCGATCTCCTCGAAGAAGTCCGCGAAGCAATTGAGAAAGCAGAAGAGCAAGGAACATTGCACCTACACGACGAACCAGCAGCAGCACAGCATGGCGCCGACGACACATCAAACATCAGCACATCAACCCCCTTCCAAAGCGAAGACCTAGGCCCCGAACCCCCCTGGACAATCGCCCTCCCCATCACCGAGAAAAAATCCATCTTCCTAGCACGCGTCGCCCCCGTCTCCTCACCCGCCCAAGCAAAGTCCTACGTCCACCACCTGCTGTCCACAGACAAGAAGGCCGCGCGCGCAACGCACAACATGACAGCCTGGAGGATCCGCGGCCCCAACGACACGAGCTACCAGGACTGCGACGACGACGGGGAGACGGCGGCGGGGGGTCGCATGCTGCATCTGATGCAGTTGATGGATGTGTGGGACGTCATGGTGGTGGTGACGAGGTGGTATGGGGGTGTGCAGTTGGGGCCGGATCGGTTTAGGATTATTAATTCGGCGGCGAGGGAGGCGTTAATTTTGGGGGGTTTCGCTGGGAAGGATGGGGAGGGGAAGAAGAAGAAGAAATGATGTTTGGGGTTTATGTTGGGGGTTTTGGCCAACTAGAGGTTTTATCTTTTGTTATACAGTTGTGGCATCAGGAGTTGTATCGACTCAGGACTTGCTCGTTGCAAGACGTCCAATTCGTAGAGAGGATTCACACATTCAGATCTAGTTTGCAGTCGACAGCTCGTCGAGCCTGTCGATGAGACTGTGTATCTCTTCCTCCTGCAAGCGTGTTTCCTCCACATCCACCGGCCTTCGAATCCCCCTATACTTCCTCACAATCCCCACATTCTTCCCCTTCTCCAAATCCACATACCCATACGTCAAGAAACTCAACGCCCACCTATGAACATTCAACCCCCTCCTAACCCCCTCCATGCCAACCAAATCAATCGCAAACTCCATCGGCCGCCCCTCATCATCCCAATACTCCCTATTCATAAGCGCCCACTCCGACTCAGGAACCCCATTCTCCAACTCATCATCAATCCACGGCACGAACGCGCGGTCAAACCACCCAGTCAAATACGTCCGCCTCGCCAGATCCGTCGAATTGTCGAAGTCCAGCCTCGTCTTGCCCGCCAGCACGTCCCGCAGGGGAATCAGGTTCCGCTGGCACAGCAGCATGTGCGAGAGCTCGCCCATGCCGCGGCCCTGCACGGGGTCCGAGAACCGCATGTCGAGCTTCGTCAGGAAGAGGTGGAGGAGGAGGATGTCTTCGTCGGCGAGGACCGCGGGGTTGCGAACGAGTTTCACGCGCGCGGCTTGCGTCTTGGTTTCCATGAGGAGCCAGAGTTTCATGAGGGCGCGGCCGGTAGCGCGGGGGACGCGGTGCCCTTCGAGGGCGAGGAGCGTTAGAATGTGCCGGACGATGCGGTCGCGGAAGATGACGAGTTTGGTCCAGCGGAGGGAGGGAATGTCGCGGGAGAGGTGGGAGCGGCGGTCCATGGGCTTGAGGCTTGGGTCGGAGATGCAGAGGTTGGGCCAGAGGGTCCAGGTGAAGACGTAGGCGGCGTCGGGGGCGTGGTATTTGGCGAAGTCGTGGATCAGGGAGACACCGTGTTTGTTGAAGCGGTAGTGGAATTCTTTGTCGATGGCGTAGAGGTCGAGGAGCGTGGCGGGTGGGAGGCGGAGGGTGAATTGGAAGAAGAGGTTTGGGTGACGGAGGATCGCTTTGTAGATGTTGAAGGTCGTGGATGGGCGGTTGGGGTTGATGATTATGCCGAGATGGGGGTTGCGGCGCTTGACGTCTTCGAGTTGGGCGCGGTGCCTGCGGACGATGTTGGGGTTGCTAGATGAGGATGTGACTTCGAGGTTGCCATTCGAACTGCTGTCGATCTCCAGGCTGGAGGCAGGTCTTTTGGTGCCGCTCATCTTTGAGTCTGGATGACTGGAGTGGAGTTGAAGTCGGAGAAGGTAACTGTAGTTGGAAGTGCGGTTATGTAGATAGGTAGTGAAGTGGAAAACACCAGAAGATTCTCGGTGGACTTCAGTGTTTGTGTTGTGGCTAAAACGCGTTGGTGGTGAGTTGTTTGATATACAAAATGGAGTAAACAATGATAGGAACAGTGCCACAGCAACGAAAGATGAGACGACCTTCACTTCTCACTATACACAACAAAGTGGCACAAAGAAGGGAAGCTTGAGTAAATAATCGTTTCGAGCGATTATTGAGCGCCTGTTGAAAGGCAAGATGCATTTACAGTCTAATGCAAAAGATTTTCAGCTATATACCGCCGACCTGACTCTTTGAAGTGGATGAACACCGCCACCAACGCCTTTCTCCAAAATGGATATGATATCATGCATAATTGAGCATAGATGGTACCGAAATTACCTCTTGAGAAGGTTCAAGAACTCCTCCCGGGTCTTCGCCTGTGTTCTCATACAGCCAAGCATGCAGCTGGTTGTTGTTGACGAGCCCGGCTTCTGAACTCCGCGCATGACCATGCACATGTGTGTCGATTCGATGACTACGGCGACTCCCAATGGGGTGAGGACTTCTTTGACTGCCTCAGCCACCTGCTTGGTCAGTCGCTCTTGAACCTGAAGTCGCCTTGCGTACATCTCGGCGATGCGCGCCAGTTTGGATAGACCGATCACCCTCTTGTTGCGCTTGTCCGGGATGTATCCGATGTGGATCTGCCTTTTGTGTTAGTCGATCATTCCGTAACAAATGAGACTCATTACGAGCATACCTTGCCAGTGAACGGGACCAGATGATGTTCGCAAAGCGAGAAGAACTCGATGTCCTTGACCATGACCAGCTCATCGTGGTCCTCGTGGAAGATGGCGCCGTTGACCACGTCTCGAAGGTTGTCCTCATAGCCCTTTGTGAAGAACAACATCGCTTTGGCGAAACGCTCGGGTGTATTCAGGAGACCTTCACGAGAAGGATCCTCGCCGACGCACTCCAAGAGTGTTCGGACGGCTCCAGCCATTTTGGCCAATCGCTCATCCTTTTGCTCCGGTGTCGCTTCCTTCCTCTCCCTCGTTCCCTGGCCTTTATTGGAATATGTTAGTAACATATAACTCGTCTGGGATGGCACCGGTGGTACATACTCGGCCAGCTCAATCCATCAAAGTCCACGATAGGCTGTCGGGTGTATGGGCTTTGCGCGCGGCTGGTCGCCAACGGTGTAGCACTGTCCACTGGGACACTCGTACGAATGCTAATACGTTTGTCGTCCATGTTGGCGCTTGTCGAATTGCTAGGGAAATAGCCGTTGGGACCGTCGTGGTTGACGATCTGGTGCGACTCGTGCGATGACTCCACAGCTGTTGTAGGTACGTCTTGTTGCGCCTGGGGTTCTTCTGCTTGTTCGGGAGAATTCGTCGATCGGCGAAGGGGAGAGGGCTCGTGAGTTGTGTGGGAAGGTGTTGCGGATCTAGGGGTATTTGTAGAAGAATCCATGTTTGCTATGCAGCTAGGCAGCCGTTGTCTTGAAGATTGAAGTTTGGTCGGGTGATCCGGAGGTCTTTGTGAAGTAGGATTGCGTTTTTTGTGTATGTAGATTAGTGGGATGAAAGGACTGAAGTACAATCGCAAAGCATAATGTGTTTGCGAATTTCAAGGAAGACTGAGTAAAGAAAAATAGAAGGACCAATTGAATAAGATTTTCTACGAAGCGGTAAGGATATCGGCGGGGGAAGGGTTCTAGGAGGGGAAAGTTAATTCACTCTTTGGCGTTTTTTCGGCGACCCGCCCGTAGGAAAAAGATGGATTGGGGTCCGGCCCTGACGTCGGTCGGTCAGCACAGACCTGAGCGGAGAGGGCAGGAGGGGTCTGTCAGTGGTTGGGTTGTTTCCTTTTAGTCTAGTCAAGTCACGGGACTTTCCGTACAGTCACAATCCGCTTACAGCCAAGCTAGCAGGCAGCCCGACAACACGACAACACCCCTTCATCACCTCACCTCTCTACCATCCCCAGCCTACCTGCACGGTGTACCTTTCCCATCAGCTTCATCGACTTCGACATCGACATGGAATATCAATATTTCTAATGCACCCATTGATGCGAGCTTCCAAGACCTCCACCGCTGCCAGAGGCACGCACCCACCGTGACCGCCGTCTGTGTTCGTTCACGCACACAACGTCCGATTATCGCGCGTCTATCATGGGTGACAATACAATCATGGCCGTAACCATGTCGGTGGGAACACTATCAACGCTTGGGCATGGATGGAACAAGTGCGAGAAGCCTTTACGCTCTTGACAGCTTCAGATTCTTTAAACCCACAGCCATCATTGTTGCATTACTCTTTCCAGTCGCGCCAGATGTAGCGTTTGTCGCATCTACCCTCCATCTTTAAAAGGCCCGTCTTCATCAACACTTTGCTCTAATACGTGTCTGCCTGCCTATTGCAGATATCCTCTTCGACACTCAAGTATTCACTCTGGACTTAGTCTGTGTTCGCACCCAAGGGTTGTTCGGCCGCGTCGCCGTCGTTGCTTGCATATGAATTCATTGCCCCTCGACAACACAGCGCGCTGGACGTGCTGGGGTTGGGATCAGCCCGCCTTAGCTGGGCCCCAAACACCCGCACGCGAGCCCAGTTTACTCGGGACAATGAATGCGAGTGCCGTATGAGCACCAGTCTCGTCCATCTCGTCTGTACGACCTTGCCAACGCTGCGGCGCCTCCAGGATTCCATTTCCCTTGACTTCCCGCTTTGATTGTTCTTGCTGGTATAGTATGAAATGATATTCGAAAGGCATGGGTGGGGAAATCCATGGCAGACTTCCTTGAATTAGGAATGCTGCCATTCAAACAAACATGTGTGGGATCACGAATGAGAGTTTAATATCGCTGCGAAGCGCTGCGGCTAGATGTTCGTTCTCCTCTTCAGATATTGGACCAGTCTAGGCGGTGGATATTTGGAGCACTGGTACCATCTGTTGCGCTATCTCCGGCATGATTGTTTATCGTTCGGCTTCTCCAAGCCTCTGCGAACAGGAAACTACCTGCGAACTCAACGTACCGTCATGATTACTGCCGCTCTCCATACTGGACCGGATCCTGGTATAGTCACGGGTTCATTCCGGCGAGCCTCACTTGGACGAGCGCACAAAGCATTCTACATCAGATCATTCCTGCATACCACATAAGGTACATGATTTCTGAACCTTTAAACGACTTCACCACGTCGCACCATGGCATATTCCGGCTATGAAAATTGGCTTGTAACATGCCATTTGCGGATTTCAGTACCACTAGCACACTCCTGGTGCGGCTGCCATCATGCATCGATAGTTATGTTGGGCTTTTGCGTGCTGCTTAGATAGTTCCATGTAGGCGCACGGTAACCTGTGCTGCTGCTGGGTGATGCTTGAGAGAGAGATCCAGTTAGTTTAGATGACGACAGTAAATCCGCCTGCCACTTAAGAAAGAAAGGCAAGATGGACTCTGCAGAAGCAGGATACGTTCCTTTGCTGGGGTGGCAAAGATTTTGCACGAGACCTACACATATTCTCACCTTTCAAGAGGGGGGCTCAAAACAACATGCAAAGTATGGATGGCACATGCATACGACAGCAACAGCCAGCCAGCCAGCCAGCCAGAAAGCAAGACAGTCAGATAGTCTGCGTGAGCGGGATGCGAATGCTGCAGATGCAAATACAAATGCACATGCGGATGCGAAAACATTTTGGGGGGAGGACGGGGAGGGACGGGGAAGTGGGACGCTGTCTGCGGACACCAATGCAGGCGGTCCTCTGAGTCTTGGCATTGGCGGAAAAAGAAAGCGACGAATTGGGGACGAGCCGACCGACCCCAACGACCAGAACAAGAACGAGAACCAGAACCAGCGGAACCTTTGGGATTGGGGATGGATGCGAAAGAAACCTCCTCCCTACCGTCCTACCGAGTACCGTCCTACCGTTCTACCGTCCTCCTACTCGTATTGCCAAACCCTACCCAACCTTACCGCTACCAGCCTACCAGCCTACCGGCCTACTACTACGCCTAATTGCCCTATCCTACTCGTATCTACGCCAGCAAAAGCGCTGCGGGCACGATCGGCGACAACTCCATTATCATCACCATCACCTTCGCCATCACCATCATCAACGTCAGCATATATCAAAGGTAAATAAACTAACAACATCCCCTTCTGCCTGCCAACATATTCCCCTTTCCCGTTTTCTTTTTATCTGCAATCATCCTGTCCTGTTCTTGACTGCCGGCTCACTCGCACTTCTTGAGCTGTGCCGTCTCGAATAGTCCCTGACGCTCGGCTAGTGGACGGTGACACTGCGACCCGCGCTCCGACCGCTTTGGCCTCGATTCAGTAGCATTAACCACTTTTCCATACTACTACTTATGCCACTGCTGTCTACATGGCTGGGTTGCGCCGGACCCAGGATATAGCTCAGCGGAGAACAGAGGAAACGTCGTCCATCAGAGAGAGGGAGGGGATCCACTCGCGAGACTTGGCTGCTGCCGACTCCAGCGCAGCGTCACCGGTGCCACGCGCCGCGAAAGACGACCACAGACGAGACACCCACGATCCCGACGCTCGTTCATCGACAAAACACGCCAGGGGCCGTTCGCGCGAGCGCAGTGTGAGTAGAGATACTAACACGCGCCGCCGGAGTCGAGGTGCACCAAGGGAGCGTCGTCGACATCGATCGTCTAGGGAAAGGGCTCCAAGTTTGGACAAGGGTTCGCAGTCTCAACGACACCACCACTCCCATCACCACCACCATAGCCATCACCATCGCGATAAATCTCCATCTCCCAAACGCCGCCGCACACGCTCTCCATCTCCAGATCGGGACTTTCATCGACGTACTAAGCGGAGGAGCAGTAGGAGTGTAGAGCGGTCACGTTCCAGGCCTCAGCATACTGAAACCTCCAACAAGACCAGGCACAGAGCCTCTTCACCACATTCCATCTCCACCCGCGCCGAAGAAACTGCTCGAGACGCGAGCCCGGGATCCCAAAATCCGTCTTCCTCCCGTCGTCGCTCACGATCCGCTGAATCGCGTCATCGAACATATCCCCATCGTGACAGGAAGCGATCGCGTTCTCCTGAAAGAAAGTCACGGAAGCACGAGTCGCCTAGGCGGCATTCCCCGCGAAGGCATCACCGGCGGCATCATACATCTATTGAGGAAAGGGAACAAGATCGTGATCGTGAAGAACAAAATCAGAGCCGCTCTCGGGCTGCGCGTTCCCCATCTCCTCACCGCCGACGGTCGGTCACGCCTGTAAGAGGTCGCTCCCCGCGACACCCAAGGCACAGGAAAGCGGCTTCACACCAATCACGCTCCCCCTCGTTATCGTCCCACACCAGGAGCGCGCGAAAGCCAGACAGAGAGGCTCGTAGCGACAAACGTACGGAAACAAATAGAACTTCCTCCTTGAAGGGCTCTCCACCTCCTGCATTAGACCGAAAGCCTGATATCCCCGGTTCTCCAGACCTCGACTCCGATATGAAAGGTACCCACCACCATGGACGATCATCTCGCCCAAGCAACGACACGCACTCAAATTATTCGCACTCTCCACAAGGACAGTCGCCATACCCGGGAGGGCGAGGGGGCCGAAACGGGCAACAGTCTCATTCAAATCAAGCGTATGTACCCCCAGCCGCTGCAATACCAAATCCGCTTACATCACATAGGGGAGGCTTTCGCGGTAATAATTTCAATGGCCCCGATCGCCGTTCATCAGGGGCTGCGCCAGGTTCTGGCTACAACGCCGCCCAAGGGGGACGTGGCCGAGGTGCACCAACTCAATTCTCAAACCTGTCTTGGACCCCAGCTTCAGGAACTCGAGGTGGCCGACCAGCCACAGAAGCTCCGCGCCATGCATCTTCTTCTATACCATCCAAATCAACAACAGCTCCTGAGACTTCGAGCCCAGCGGTTGACGCCGAGGACAATCCCTTCCGTCCATCAAAAGATATGCGCGCTGAAGATGAGGTGGAGAAGGGGGAGAAACAAATGCCTCCACCTAGTAAGCCAGCAGCAGCCTCTAATCAATCAAAGGGGTTCAGCTTTTCGCTCAAGACCAAGATTCCCGTCCCGACAGGAGGCTCGCAAGACGATGCGCCAGAGAAACCGTCGAAGGAATCGATACTCGAGTCTAAACCGAAAGCCACACCACCACGAGAGCCTTCCTCCAGGTATGCCGTAGACCCACGAGGTGAGCATGATCGTGACCGTGACCGTGATTACGAAAGAAGCCGACCCCAAGATCGCGATCGCGATCGCGGAAGGGCAAGAGATCGGGAGCGGGACTATCGAGAAAGGGACCGCCGCTACGATGAATACGAAAAGTATGACAGCCAGTACGATAGAAGACCGCCGCCGTATCGGGATCCTCGAGACGTCCACGACCCACGAAATCCAAGAGATTCACGAGATTCACGAGACCCAAGAGATCCACGAGATCCACGAGATCTCAGAGACCCCAGAGACCCCAGAGACCCCAGAGACCCCAGAGACCCCAGAGACCCCAGAGACCCCAGAGA